>NC_080726.1:8458204-8530704 GCF_019097595.1 Hemibagrus wyckioides
TTGAGAGAGAGAGAGTGTGTGTATGTGTGTGTCTGAGAGAGAGAGAGTGTGTGTATGTGTGTGTCTGTGTCTGTGTGTAAAAGAGAGTGTGTGTGTGTGTGTGTGAGAGACTGTGTGGGTGTCTGTGTAAAAGAGAGATTGTGTGTGTGTGTATGTGAGAGAGAGAGAGTGTGTGTGTGTGTGTATGTGAGAGAGAGAGAGTGTGTGTATGTGTGTGTCTGTGTCTGTGTGTAAAAGAGAGTGTGTGTGTGTGTGTGTGTGAGAGACTGTGTGGGTGTCTGTGTAAAAGAGAGATTGTGTGTGTGTGTATGTGAGAGAGAGAGAGAGAGAGAGTGTGTGTGAGGTTGTGTGTGTGTTTGGGAGAGAGAGAGAGAGTGTGTATGTGTGTGTCTGAGAGAGAGAGAGTGTGTGTATGTGTGTGTCTGAGAGAGAGAGAGTGTGTGTATGTGTGTGTCTGAGAGAGAGAGAGTGTGTGTATGTGTGTGTCAGAGAGAGAGAGTGTGTGTATGTGTGTGTCTGAGAGAGAGAGAGTGTGTGTATGTGTGTGTCTGAGAGAGAGAGAGTGTGTGTATGTGTGTGTCTGAGAGAGAGAGAGTGTGTGTATGTGTGTATGTGTGTGTCTGAGAGAGAGAGAGTGTGTGTATGTGTGTGTCTGAGAGAGAGAGAGTGTGTGTATGTGTGTGTCTGAGAGAGAGAGAGTGTGTGTATGTGTGTGTCTGAGAGAGAGAGAGTGTGTGTATGTGTGTATGTGTGTGTCTGAGAGAGAGAGTGTGTGTGTGTCTGTGTCTGTGTGTAAAAGAGAGTGTGTGTGTATGTGAGAGACTGTGTGGGTGTCTGTGTAAAAGAGAGATTGTGTGTGTGTGTGTGTCTGAGAGAGAGAGAGTGTGTGTATGTGTGTATGTGTGTGTCTGAGAGAGAGAGAGTGTGTGTATGTGTGTGTCTGAGAGAGAGAGAGAGTGTGTGTATGTGTGTGTCTGAGAGAGAGAGAGTGTGTGTATGTGTGTGTCTGTGTGTAAAAGAGAGTGTGTGTGTATGTGAGAGACTGTGTGGGTGTCTGTGTAAAAGAGAGATTGTGTGTGTGTGTATGTGAGAGAGAGAGAGAGAGAGTGTGTGTGAGGTTGTGTGTGTGTTTGGGAGAGAGAGAGAGTGTGTGTAAGAGCGTGCGTGTGTGTAAGAGCTACAGGTTTAATGAATTTCTCCACACCTTTGTCGGTCAGCATGCCACATTTCCCTTGATTGCTCTGATCTCCTGCTGTATTTCAGGCTCTAACGTCTACATCAGGAGAGAGCTGATCTGTTGGGGAGACAGCGTGAAGCTTCGGTACGGCAATAAGCCTGAGGACTGTCCCTATCTGTGGGCACACATGCAGAAATACACAGAGATCACGGCTACGTATTTCACCGGAGTCCGTCTCGATAACTGCCACTCTACACCACTGCATGTAGCTGAGGTACACACACACACACACACACACACACAAACACTGAAGGCTTTACTATAAGCTACATAAACACGACCGGATCAGGAACACGATTAGAGTTGTGTAAACATTATCCTGCTACTCTACACACAAAACTTCAGCTTTAGTTTATTCGTGTTCAGCATTATATCCTTCACCACAGTCCCATCTATCATTCCTCTCAGCTTTTTCTATCTTTTTTAAAAGTTGCATTTAAATCTGATGTACTGTAGCAAATGCATCTGTATGTAAGAGTCTATAATGGTGTACATGACCACAACATTTTATCAGCAGTAGAGCTACACTGGACACCAGAACATCACACGATGACAAGATCATTTTATTTCCCCTAAGTAATCATTTCTTTCTTTCTTTCTTTCTTTCTTTCTTTCTTTCTTTCTTTCTTTCTTTCTTTCTTTCTTTCTTTCTTTCTTTCTTTCTTTCTTTCTTTTTCTTTCTTTCTTTCTTTCTTTCTTTCTTTCTTTCTTTCTTTCTTTCTTTCTTTCTTTCTTTCTTTCTTTTTCTTTCTTTCTTTCTTTCTTTCTTTCTTTCTTTCTTTCTTTCTTTCTTTCTTTTTCTTTCTTTCTTTCTTTCTTTCTTTCTTTCTTTGATATTTCTTAAGTAATCTAGGATTGGTGTAAATATCCATCATGTTCAGCTCCTTTCCACACAGGAATCTGTCTTCTCCCTTTTTACTCTACAGATTCTAATCTA
This sequence comes from Hemibagrus wyckioides, assembly GCF_019097595.1. Classification (NCBI taxonomy): domain Eukaryota; kingdom Metazoa; phylum Chordata; class Actinopteri; order Siluriformes; family Bagridae; genus Hemibagrus; species Hemibagrus wyckioides. The sequence continues at coordinate 8,460,379 of NC_080726.1, forward strand.
CACAATTCACAATTTTCCACAAGATGAGGAAATCACTGTCTTGGCAGAAAATGTTATTATTATTATTATTATTATTTTATTGCTATTATTATTATTTTTATTATTATAATTAGTAGTAAAGTTTGTTTATTTATTTATTAAATTTTAATTTTAAATTTTTTAATATATATATATATATATATATATATATATATATACACATATATATTAACAAAAAATATCTGGGGTCAGAGAGTGTAGCGGTGTGTATGTGTGTAAAGAAGTGTTGTGGACAGTGACGGAGTGTTCTCACTCTGCAGGCCATGCTGTTTGCGGCCCGGGCGGTCAGACCCGATCTGTATGTCATAGCTGAGCTCTTTACAGGCAGCGAGCTGCTTGACAATGTGTTTGTAAACCGGCTGGGAATAACCAGTCTGATCCGAGGTACTGCAGGGATGGACTGTGTGTGTGTGTGTTTGTGTGTTTGCATGTGGCCTTGTCCTAACAGAGTCTCTGTGTGTCTTTTGTCTCCTCTCTCCTGTCTATTTCACCACTTTCTGCTTGTCCTCCTTCCCTTTTTCTCGATCATCCATCTAAACACACTGACACCATTCCGCTTGTTTTTCACACTTGTGTTTTTCACGCTCTCTCCTCTCACTCACTCAAACTCATCCCCTGCTCTTCTTTCCTTCATTTCTATACGTCTCTCTCTTCCTGTCACTCATTCTTCTTTTTTTCTTGTCTTTTTTTATCTCCATCTTTCTTAATTTTTCTCTTTCTTTTTTGTTACCACTCTTCTTCTTTTTCCATGGCTTCTCTCTCTCTCTCTCTCTCTCACACACACACACACACACACACACACTACACACTCATTCTCTCTCTCTTTCTCTTTTTTGCTGTTTCAATGTCTCTCTCTTTCACTCGCTCTCTTTCCCTTTTTCACTCTCTCTCTCTCTCCCCCTCTCCCCCCCACACACTCTTTTTCACTCTCTCTCTCTCTCTCTCTCTCCCTCCCTCCCTCTCTCTCTCTCTCTCTCTTTCTCTGTCTCTCACACACACACACACACACACTCTCTCTCTCTCTCTGTTTTTTTGCTGTCTCTCTCTCTCTCTCTTTCTCTGTCTCACACACACACACACACACACACACCTCTCCTTTTCACTCTCTCTCTTTCTCTTTTTTTGCTGTCTCTCTCTCTCTCTCTCTCTCGCTCTCTCTCTCTGCTGCTCCTAACCCCTGACCATGCGGTGTTGTAGTTCATGTTGGCTGCAGCACGCTCCATCAGACCCGACCTGTACGTGGTGGCTGAGCTCTTCACAGGCAGCGAGGAGCTCGACAATGTGTTTGTCACTAGACTAGGAATCTCCTCCCTTATCAGAGGTATAACTTTTACCTTCAATCAAGTCCAGTGTAACTGTTTACTGTTATAAGGAAATGTAAATTATTTCTACCTGTACTGGAGTTATATTGCATTTACTGTCAAGCAGTTTAAAATACATTTACATATCTTAGACCCTATTAATAAAAATCTGCAGTATTTCCATCAGAGTCCATAATATCATGATTTCATTCTGCCTACAAAAAGGAGGTTATATTTATTAATGTTATATAAAAATAATGAAATAATGGTCTAATGGTTAAATGGGTGAGGTTGAATTAAATGAAAGATTAAATATACACAAAGCTCCGCCCTCAAAATATTCTGGTTGCTCAACTAGTTAGTTTTAGCAAGACATCAGTCATGACATCACTTTCTAGCACACTCGGACTTTCAGCTGCGTTCAAAATCGCAGAAGTTGACAAAATCCAAGCAAGTTCTGTGATATGGAGGAAATTTTCAGTCAAATTCTACCAAGATGCATCGTGTGATGTCACATTCAGCCAAAACCCTCTTCTACTCATGTGCGTCAAAAATAAAACGGCTATAATAGAAAGTAATTACATACACCGATCAGGCATAACATTATGAGCAGTGAGAGGTGAAGTGAATAACACTGATGATCTCCTCATCATGGCACCTAGTTAGTTAGTGGGTGGGATATATTAGGCAGCAAGTGAACAGGAAAAATGGGCAAGTGTAAGGATTTGAGCGAGGTTGACGAAGGGCCAGATTGTGATGGCTAGACGACTGGATCAGAGCATCTCCAAAACTGCAGCTCTTGTGGGGACTAGCAAAAGAGGAACTAATGCGATATCAGTGGTCATAATGTTATGCCTGATTATTGTATGTGTATTAAATGAAAATGAGTTTTAAATAAGATTCATGTGCATGCAAGTCGTGTTCCACAAAACACTGCAAAAAATAGCAAATGAATCCTGAAGGGTTTGCGAAATGAGTGTTTGGGGCGTGTCTAGAAAATGTATTTAAAGGGGACAAGTAATAAATACAACCACAATTCTTGACCAGAAAGCAGGTTTTAGCTTTTTTTACCTGCTTAGTAATCTAGTAAGTTTAAACTAATAGTTTTTAACAAGTTATATTAGAGATTATTGCACCGTTAACTGAGATAAATAGCTTAATATAAGCTAATTTAGCGCATAGCTAATCCAGCCAATGATTCTTTTAGCAGTGTCGTTTTTATCTCATCATTTTGGATGCAATGAAATACAATTAGCCTCATGACATCATTACCACTGCTGTAAATATCTGGTTTTAGGATGAACACAGCAGCCTGAGTGGAGTTTTTAAAAATGGAGAGAGTCTTTCACTCTGTCACACTAATACAGCTAACAGCAACTGGACGCGTGAATTTTAGCATGATGTGGGTTTTTTGCGATTGCGATTAGCTTTGCTTCTGTAGAGTTCCTTTAACACAGCATGTTGATATGTTTTGCACTTGAGCTAGCCGTTTTTTAAAGAGTGATGCTGAAGTGATGCTGATTTTGGTTATTCAGGTATAATATGTTCTTGTAGAATCTAGAATAAGGCCAGAAAGATACAGAATACTGTTCTGAATGAATTACATCATCCAAAACCTTCAGGATATTTATTAAATTTAGTTATGTCTTTATACTAGCCTGTATGTTGACCTCTGTATGACCCTTTATAGTGTAAGAATTGTTCATTTTCTGTGTGTGTGTGTGTGTGTGTGTGACAGAGGCGATGAGTGCCGGAGACAGTCATGAGGAGGGTAGGTTGGTGTACCGTTATGGTGGAGAGCCTGTAGGAGCCTTCATGCAGCCCACGCTTCGTCCTCTGGTGCCCTGCATCGCCCATGCCATGTTCCTGGACATCACACACGACAACGAATGTCCCATCCAGGTAACACAGTGCTGATTAGGAAGGAAGCACATCGGTTTAACCAGCAAATGAACAGATTTGATATAGAAATTGATTCAGACAGGGTAAAGGTCACAGCAAGTGATTCTTGCAGTTTCTGCAATAGTTTCCCTTCAGGTTCCTTCCTGTTTGAAAAGAATTACTGTACTTCAGTTTTACTACACAAATAACAACCGCTCAGTTTATACATCACTACATTTGCACAGTTCAGATATTTTTTTTTTATTTCTTATTCATTTCTTTGTGTCTGTGTCTCTTTGTTGCTGTGGCTGTGTGTGTCTCTGTGTGTGTGTCTGTCTCTGTGTGTGTGTCTGTCTCTCTGTGTGTGTGTGTGTCTGTCTGTGTGTGTGTGTGTGTGTGTATTGCAGATCCGCTCTGCATACGACTCGTTGCCTAGCTCTGCTATCGTCTCTATGGCCTGCTGTGCCACAGGTAGCACTCGAGGGTATGACGAGTTCGTACCTCATCAGGTAAGCTCTCACTCCTCACTACACAGCATGAGACTCCAGCTCCTTTCACTTTTCACAGGGGGCTCAAAAGTACAAAGTAAACACAAATATACACAAAAAACAGCTTATAGAACCTATGTTTAACATGAGTTTATTTCCATACCTGCTTTTCCTTCCAGCCGAATTAAGGACATGTTCATATCACAGAGTTGGAGTGATTTTGCCTAAGCTTTAAAAGATTTAAAAATTCTGATCTTTTAGAAATCAGATCTAATCAGCTTCTAAAAAAGTGTCCTATTTAGCAAGTTCCTATTTAGCTTTTATTTAGAAAGTTTCTGTGCAGCTTGTAGTAAAGTAAAGAAGGCGACCAAAAGCTGGATCCAGAAACCCAATGCAGTCAGAAGTGGAATGTCACGCTTATTACACAGATCGAGGCGTGTAACTCGGTGTGTACATGTTACTGTGGAACAGATCTCAGTGGTAACCGAGGAGCGCTTTTATCAGAAGTGGAACCCACAAGCCAAGCAGCCCAGGCCCGGGCAAGTCAATCTGCAGACGGGCATCATAGCCGGCAAACTGGCTCTGAACCGCCTGCACCAGGAGCTTGCAGCTAACGGCTTCAACCAGGTGAGTACACAGAGTGTATACCTGTGTGTGTGTGTGTGTGTGTGTGTGTGTGTGCGTATAAGATTTTCCCTCCTCATGTTGTAGATGTACCTATGAGTGTGTTCATGCTTCCAAGATTTCTTGAGCTGTTAATGAGCTAGTGTATAACAGTGTTTATATGATGATCCACATGCATGGGAATGAGTGTGTGTGTCTTTCAGTGTGTGATGCATGTGCTTGTGTGTGCGCTCTGTGTAGGTGTTCGTGGATCAGGTGGATGAAGACATTGTTGCCGTGACTCGTCACTCTCCGAGTTCACACCAGTCGGTCGTGGCTGTGTCTCGCACCGCATTCCGCAACCCCAAACACCACCAGTACGCTCTCGAGGTTCCACCCATGTTCATCCCAGGTGAGTCTCTGAAACACGGAATGTCACAGAACAGTTTACAAGCAGCACCAGTGATGGTAGCTGGGGGCATGCTGTTATAGAAAAATAATAACAGCATGGACTCAGTGGAGTTACAACCCCAAAGTTGAATATTTTCCAATGACGGCTTCATATACACTGATCAGGCATAACATTATGAGCAGTGACAGGTGAAGTGAATAAGACTGATGATCTCCTCATCATGGCACCTGTTAGTGGGTGGGATATATTATGTGTTAGAAGCAGGAAAAATGGGCAAGTTTGACAAGGGACAAATTGTGATGTCTAGTTGACTGGATCAGAGCATCTCTAAAACTGCAGCTCTTTTGGGGTGTTCCCGGTCTGCAGTGGTCAGTATCTATCAAAAGTGCTTTAATGAAGGAAAAGTGGATGGCAGAGTGCGTGTGCAGGATAATGTGCTGTGCCACAAAGCAAAAATGCTTCAGGAATGGTTTGATGAGCACAACGAGTTTGAGGTGGCCTCCAAATTCCTCACATCTCAATCCAATCGATCATCTGTGGGATGTGCAGAACAAACAAGTCTGATCCATGGAGGCCCTAACTCGCAACTTACAGAACTTCTGCTCCTACCATCTTGGTGCCAGATTCCACAGCACACCTTCAGGAATCTAGTGGAGTCCATGGACCAACACAATGGACCAACACAATATTAGACAGGCGGTCATAATGTTATGCCTGATCGGTGAACCACAGTAATTTGCCTACAATAGGAAATTGTCTAAAAAATATATAGTAAAATTTCCACAAAGCAAGTTGATCCTTGTTCTTATGTTGCAGCAGTTACAGAATCATTCCTTCACCATCCTCTGCTGCCTAAAAAATACAGTGCCGACACTGCAGACTCCTTCCAAAGATGCTAAATAATCTCATAGAAAACCTCATTATCAGTGATCACACATGTGCATTATTATAAACCTGTGATTTGTCACACTACTGTCAGAGCTGATGTCCAATCAGAATCTAGAATTCAACAGCACTGTGGTATAAATAGCAAATAATGTTTTTATTTGTTTCGAAACTGATCTCCATTTCTCCTCATAACTTCTCTCGTCTCTTTTCCCTCTGTCAGGTAAGATAGAGGAGGTGGTGTTAGAGGCCCGAACAGTAGAGACTCAAGCCGGCTCCTACCAAAAAGATGAGAAGAGCATTAACGGCTTTCCCGAGTTCACGGTGGAGATTAAAGAGCACATCCAGGTTTGAGCTGTGGCTATGATCACATAATAACACAGAGTGAAAATCACACATCTCTCAATCACAGCAGTCTTCATCCTCTTCCCACATGGATCTGTCACCTGTAGCCTGAATTAGGAATAAAAATAGGCTACTTGCCTGAATGTAAAAATAGGCCACTCATTTGAGACCGGTTGAAGTTTTTCTTTTAATAAACTATAATTGTAATTGTGCAGTAAATGCACTAGAGGGCTCTAAAGAGTAACTTCCTGCTCTTGACATGCTGGTTGATATTCTTCATATTATTACTAAAAAGACTCATGAGGTGTTAGCAGCTATATTATGACAGTCTTGTCGTTGCAAATTATATCCCGTAATCCAGTTACAGTTTTTAGAGCAGTAGTCACTCAGTCAGACCTCAGTGATGTAGTGTACTCAGTGTGTGTGTGTGTGTGTGTCTCAGCTGAAGGACAGCCGTGTGGTGAAGCAGGCTGGTGTGACATCACGAGGCCGCAGCGAGTTTGTGCAGGAGATCGTCTTTGAGCGCCTCACGCCCGGCAGCGTCATCGCTTTCAGGTTCCGAAAATAATACAGATTATATTTACACGCTTTCTCTATATAGACATGTGTTGGCTGATTTTCTGCAACTTCTAGTATCAGGTTTTATATAGGAAAGAATGATTTTCCTTAGATTGCTGTATACACCGATCAGGCATAACATAACCCTATGACCACTGAGAGGTTAAGTGAGTAACACTGATTATCTTCTCATCATGGCACCTGTTAGTGGGTGGGATATATTAGGCAGCAAGTGAACATTTTGTCCTCAGAGTTGATGTGTTAGAAGCAGGAAAAATGGACAAGTGTAAGGATCTGAGTGACCAACCTGTCATGACTAGACAACTGGTTTATATATAATGTATATTATGTGTATATATTAGTATTTAATGAACTATGCTGTGCATTTAATACCACGTACAGGTGAATATTATTATTATTGTTATTATTATTATCTTTTGCAGAGTAAGTTTAGATCCGAAGGCACAGGAGCTTGTGGGGTTTTTGAGGAGTCACCTTGTTCAGTTTAACCCTGAGTACAAAGCAGGAAGTGTGCTGGACCAGAACGCTCCACCCATCCTGAAGATCTCACTGAGCCAGTAAGTGACACACACACACACACACACTCAAGCTTTGTGAAACAATGGCTGCCAATCAACTTCATGTTTAAAAACATATATGAACCTTTACTTATTGTCCGTATTCCGTTACGTATTTAAACATCATCTGAAGAAGATACTGAAGGATAAAAGAGAGAATGAAAGGGATAAAGACTAAAACTATATGTTTTGCTCATGTGCAGGATCATGGAGAAGCTGACTCTGGCTGATCTGAATGTGCTGTTGTTCCGCTGTGATGAAGAGGAGAAGGAGGACGGAGGTGGCTGTTATAACATCCCTGGATGGACAACCCTCAAGTACGCTGGCCTGCAAGGTACAGCCAAGGCCTAGCCAAAATATATCCTATGTCCTAAAATATATGAGAAATTTTTGTCTGTTGTTTCTTTTAGTCATAAAGGCCACAGGTTTGCTCAGGATAGAACAAAAAAAAGTTAAAGGACTGCGGTTTTAGAAATTCTCTATATTATTAATGCCCCTGATTAACTGTAATGTTACAGCGTGTCAGATGCTGTCTCTGAGGTATGTGTATTTCACACACAGGCCTGATTTCAGTCATGGCTGACATACGACCTAAGAACGACCTGGGACATCCTTTCTGTGATAACCTGAGGCAGGGAGACTGGATGATCGACTATGTCAGTAACCGACTGGTGGCTCGCAAAGGAACCCTTGGAGAGGTGAGGGCTCCAAGACCCAAGTTTAAAAAGGTTCAATGGCGTGTTAAGGCCGACCTTTGGCCGAGCCATTGAACCTTTTTAAACTTGGGTCTCGGGTTACATTTGCAGTGAATGGAAGTTACTTGTACTGCATTGTTAGTATTATTTATTAATGCAACAAATTTGTATTTTAATAGAAAGCATGGAAAACATGTCTGATTGGGCTGAGCAGGAGAATGTCTTATGTTAAAGGAAAGCCAATTTAATTTGCAATAAAAGCAACAAATAACAGTGGAAAAAACAGATGGAAAACTTGACTAAAAAACAAGTCTAAGAGAAATGACATCCTCACCACTTTATGTAACTTTAAAAAACATTTAAGGATTATTCCAAGGTAAATTTAATGTAATATAATTCTTTGCTCTCTGCAGGTGGGTCAGTGGTTCGCAGCCATGTTTGGCTACCTGAAACACATCCCTCGCTACCTCATCCCCTGCTACTTCGACGCCATCCTGGTCGGAGCGTACACCAAAGCCCTAGACGTTGCCTTCAGACAGATGTCACCGTGAGTCTCTTATTATGTTAACTAACCGAATTTTACATCAACAGCAATGCATTACAGTATGATAAAAATGTACATTATTTGTACAGTCAGAATAAATATACACCAGATGCAAATTTTAGCAGTAAAGCATCAGGTGTATAGAAAATGTGTTCACACACAGCTCATTTGTCAGAATGTGAGTAAATCAGCAGTGTGTAGTGAGCATGGGCCAGTAGAGTTCATGGACTTTTTATAGCTAGCTGCCTAACATTCATTATCTGAATGTACTTGGAAAGACCAGCTCCTGGATTTATTCATTCAATAGAGACAAAGAACAAAAATTTTTGCAGTGCATGTTTAATGCAACTTGTAATGAATTTAAATTGATGATTGAAAGTATAGCAATGTAAGAAAATTATATACTGAGTTTAATATTTGCCAAAATCATGTTTATACAAATGTTCTAGACTTTTAAGCTCGGTGATTATGGTGTTAAAAGTGTGTCTTCGTGTGTGTGTGTTTTGTGTGTGTGAATGTGTATGTTAGTTTTGTGCAGGATGGTTCATCCTTTGTACGTTTGCTGGCCCTGGGTTCACTCCAAATGTGTGGTGTGGGTCGTGTTCCTGCTCTTCCAGCACTCTCACCTGCGCTGCATGATGTCCCACGACGCACAAACGAGATCACCAAGCAGGAAGAACAGTATTGCGTCTCCATGGCAGCAGGTGACTTAGCAACACTTTCTCGTTTTGCATTACAATCACAGATATTATGCATGTATAATTTTTGGTGCTGCCTCAACCCTGATCAGGTTAAAGTACTGAAGATGAGCGAGTTTTAGGAATTAGATAGGAATAAGGTTCTGTCTATCAGCACACAATAGGTGATGGATTTCTGGCTCATTCACATTTCGACAGGCTTGCCTCATTTCTCTGCTGGAATTTTCCGCTGCTGGGGCAGAGACACGTTTATCGCCCTGCGAGGTCTCATGCTGCTCACTGGTCGTCACCTGGAGGCCAGGTAATCTACAGCAGGCTTAATAAATCCATCCCAAAATACTGCTAGAAGCCACTGATTATTCTGTGGCCTGGGGATGTGTAGACACACGTTATTAAAAGTTCAGGTTTCAAATTCTCTGTCTCTCTCAGGAACATCATCCTGTCCTTCGCTGGCACTCTGAGGCACGGTCTGATCCCCAACCTGCTTGGTGAGGGCATAGCGGCACGATATAACTGCCGTGATGCTGTGTGGTGGTGGCTGCAGTGTATTCAGGATTACTGCACCATCGTGCCTGACGGAGTGGCCATCCTCCAGTGCCCTGTCTCCAGGATGTACCCTACAGATGATGCATTGCCTCAGGCACCAGGCACTGTGGTGAGAAACAGACACACACACACACACAGATGTAGGAAGTATAATGTGGGTGTAGTGTGTATGATGTAGGTGTAGTATTGGTTAGTGTATAGGAGATGTACATAATATAAGTATTTACATAATATATATGTAATATGTAATAATAAGTATAATATATGAGATAACGTGGGTGTAGTATGTATAATGTGGGTGTAGTATGTATGATGCCGGTCTAGTATGTATATATGATGCAGGTCTAGTATGCAAGATGAGGGTCTAGTATGCATATTGTGGGTCTAGTATGCATGATGCCTGTATACATGGTGAGGGTCTAGTGTGCATGGTGAGGGTCTAGTGTGCATGATGTGGGTTTTGTATGCATGATGTCAGTCTAGTATGCATGGTGATGGTCTAGTGTGCATGATGTGGGTTTAGTATGCCTGATGCGGGTCTAGTGTGCATGATGTTGGTCTAGTATGCATGATGCCTGTATGCATGGTGAGGGTCTAGTGTGCATGATGTTGGTCTAGTATGCATGATGCCTATATGCATGGTGAGGGTCTAGTATGCATATTGTGGGTCTAGTATGCATGATGCCTGTATACATGGTGAGGGTCTAGTGTGCATGGTGAGGGTCTAGTGTGCATGATGTGGGTTTTGTATGCATGATGTCAGTCTAGTATGCATGGTGAGGGTCTAGTATGCATGATGCCTGTATGCATGGTGATGGTCTAGTGTGCATGATGTGGGTTTAGTATGCCTGATGCGGGTCTAGTGTGCATGATGTTGGTCTAGTATGCATGATGCCTGTATGCATGGTGAGGGTCTAGTGTGCATGGTGATGGTCTAGTGTGCATGATGTGGGTTTAGTATGCCTGATGCGGGTCTAGTATGCCTGATGCGGGTCTAGTATACATGATGCGGGTCTAGTATGCATGATGTGGGTCTAGTATGCCTGATGTGTGTCTAGTATGCATGATGTGGGTCTAGTATGCATGATGCCGGTGTAGTATGTGTGACTTTGTCCTGTGTTGTATGTGTACAGGATCAGCCTCTGTGTGACGTGATTCATGAAGCTCTCCAGCGCCACATGCAGGGCATTGAGTTCAGAGAACGAAACGCCGGCCCACAGATTGATCGCAACATGAGAGATGAAGGTGATCTATTTAACCATGTACTAAAACATGAACAATGTTTCAAAGAAAGCTTAGCATGATGTTCTCCATTAGCCCTCATTCATTGTCATGGTTCATTGTCATCTATTTCTGTATTACATTGTTGAATGTATGTAAATATTTCATTATATAAGATGTTTCTGCTACATTTTTCTGTCAGGATTCAACATTGTGGCCAAGGTGAATCCAGACACGGGCTTCGTGTACGGAGGAAATCGCTTCAACTGCGGCACATGGATGGATAAGATGGGCGAAAGTGAACGAGCTCGCAATAAAGGGATTCCTGCTACACCCAGGTAGATCACGTAACTCCCAAAGACATAGCTGCTAGAGAGAGTGAAATCATTTAGTTTTTTTCCTTGGTTTCTATGGTCTGCTTGATTTGTCTGCTCTTCACTGTAGCTTTATATGTGAGAGATCATGCTTTCTGTGTATCAGGATGATAATATTCATCACTTATCCTAGTTAGGGGTCATCCTGGAGCTGTGATTGGACAATGATTGCATTTCAGTGTGGCATGAGTGCAACATTCAGCATTTCACTCTAAATACATAAACTTGGGCTGATTGACTTTTACTAAGAGGAAATTAAAGAAGAGTAATGTTTTTTCTTTGTTTTGGTTGTGAAAATCAATCTCAATGTGAAATAACATAAGAGCAATAAAGTGAAGGTTTTGCTTTTTACTGTGGAGCATCGTGTTACCAATTAAAAATCAAGGTGTAGTATTGTGTAACAACTGTATATTCCATTTCACATTGCCTGCCTCCATATATGCTGGGCTTAACTGCTAATAAATAATTTTGTTGAGTGAGTATATTGGTAGGAGTATGCTGGACATGGATCTGGCCAGGAAGGCCGAAGAGGAGGTATATGGATGTAATAAACGAGGATATGAAGCTAGTGGGTGCAAGTGTTGAGGATGCAGAAGATAGGGATAGGTGGAGAGAGATGATTCGCTGTGGCCACCCCTGAAGGGAAAAGCCGAAAGAAGAAGAAGAAGTTCATATAAGGAAGCCTAGTTGATGTGGATAGATGCTGACTGGAAAGAATGAACATCCATGTGTCCAACTCTAAGACAGTCCGAGCCCATTGTGGTCACTTCTCAGTTTGAGTGCCTGATGCTGATGAGTGCATGCTTGTGTTACTGTGACAGGGATGGCTCGGCTGTGGAGATCGTGGGTCTGTGTAAATCAGCCGTGCGCTGGCTGGTGGAGCTCCATAAATGGGGTCTGTTCCCTCACAGCACCATGACCATCCAAAGAGACGGTGAGAACACGACACACTCCAACATACGGCTGTTTGTAGCTTCAGTATTAAATGTACACTTCATTCCCTCCTCCAGGTAAACAACTCACAGTGTCCTACGAAGAGTGGAACAGAAAGATCCAGGACAACTTTGAGAAAATGTTCTACGTGTCTCACGACCCAGACGACCCCAATGAGAAGCATCCTGAGCTGGTCCATAAGAGGGGGATTTATAAGGACAGCTGTGGAGCCTCGAGCCCATGGTGCGATTACCAGCTCAGACCCAACTTCACCATCGCCATGGTGGTGGTAAGACCTCCAGACTGAGACTGATTTTTTTTTTTTTTTTTTTTTTTTTTTTTTAAACTTGGTCTTTAAGATGGTATTTAATTTTGTTATTAGTATCATCAGTTACTCTTTTATTCTCTTTAGGCACCCGAGTTGTTTACAGTGGAGAGGGCCTGGGAAGCTCTGAGTACCGCTGAAGAAAAGCTGCTTGGACCACTGGGAATGAAGACACTAGATCCAGAGTAAGACTTACTTCCTGTCACAGCTTTTTTTTTTTTTTTTTTTTTTTAACATAACCTTTTAACAGTCTCCTCTGACGATACATTATTTGTCTTAAACAGTGACATGGTTTACTGTGGCGTTTATGACAACTCACTCGACAACGATAACTACAACTTAGCCAAAGGCTTCAACTACCATCAAGGACCTGTAAGACAATCAGTTCTGCTTCATGATAGCTGATATCACATGATCTTATCATACTCCTTCCTTTTAATGGGATTCTGAACTTCATTCCATGGATTTATTCTTTACTCAGGAATGGCTTTGGCCGGTTGGATATTTCCTACGTGCCAAGTTATATTTTGCTAAGAAGCTTGGAAAGGAAACCTACGACAAGACGGTGTATCTGGTGAAGAATGTTCTCTCTCGCCATTTTGTTCATTTGGAAAGGTAATCATACTAGAACTTTGGAGCTCTGGAGCACATTTAGTTATTTTATATTGACTTTTATATTAATTTCTTATGCACTTTATGTGAACTAATATGTATTAATAGAACACTCAGTATTCTGCACAATCTTTTAAGCTAATCATCTTTAATATTCTTAGAAAAAAAGCAAACCTTAATGGCTCTTCGTCTTGTTTCTTAAAATTTATATATACACCTGTAAAACTGGGAGTCTCTTGAGACAGCTAGAACAGTTAACTAGCCAGAGAACCCCTGTTTAAGAGTGTATCATGTAGGCTTAGCTCTATAAAGCCTGATATAATTAACAGAATGTTTTATTTGAAGTGTTTACTGGGCCTTTAAACAAAAATATGTTTTTCTAACCATTCACACACATGATTTTTGTATCATATTTGATACATCAGGCATTTATCCCAAATTACTGACCACAACATTTTTTTTTTTTATTTTAGAACAAAAACAGAGGCTATTCAAACTTTTTACGACTTTTTTTTATTTTGCCTCGTCATAAACAATTTTTATCCTCGTTCAGGCGAATATGGACTTTACGTTTCACACAGTAGACATGTGAGAAGTGGTTAAAAACCCCCCCAGGGGCAGAAAACAAGATCCAAATTGTATACAACAGGCTTTTTTCTGGAAAGTATTGTTAATGTGGGTGGTGCAGAGGTTTCAGAAACTCATGTAGCAAATATGATACAATTGACATTATGGGGTTAGAAGACTTTACTTTTCACCTAGTAAAGAATAACACGCCATACTTTTTTGTGTTTGAAGGAGACGCCTGTGAAATAAATTAGCTGCCTCGTCAGTCTCGGATGTCTCAGGTTTAAACTTAATAAGATAAAAAAATTGCAGGTCATTAATAGAAAACTCCTCCATCTTGAAGACTGTCCAGTCTCAGAACACAGAATGGCCCAGGTTTATTATTTACTGTACCAAAAAAACAAACACTGACACTGGAGACTTCGTACAAAAAATACTACATTCAGTCATACATCATAACACAGAAGGAGTTAAGTGACTTCAAGTGCATATGAATAGATGTCGATGAGTTTGTTCTTCTGTCATGGCTAACACGTCACACTTACTGTTATAGCTGTAAGAGAACTATTGTTGGGCAACTAGGATGCTGAGAATAAGTGACACAGACTAACAATTTATCTAGCTAGCACATGAACAATTTAAGGCATGACGGAACTGCTAATCAGCATTTTCCTCAGATGTGTTTAATAAATTCTTAAGAAATCTGTTTGTATATCTATGATTATATTGCAGTTATACTTAGCATTGGATTTATATACTGACAAATCACTCAATAACTCTCAGCTATAGGAAAGCTTCAGTTTCTGAAGCTGTGAATACCACAAGAGTGAGAAAAGTGCTGTGAAAACAACCTCATCATTAGTTTCCCTCCTTTTATGTTAATATTTCTGCAGATCTTATTCAACAACTTGTGAATGTGAACACTGGTAGTTGAACCCTACTGTAGATAGCTGTGTTGTGTTTTCAGGTCCCCGTGGAGGGGTCTGCCAGAGCTGACGAATGAAAACGGTCAGTACTGTGCCTTCAGCTGCGAGACTCAGGCCTGGTCCATCGCCACTGTTCTGGAGGTCCTTCACGACTTTTAACGTTTCAGAGGCTTTTCAAAGTCTTCCAGAATATTTTCCCACCTTCTTGGAGCCAGTAGAAATGTTACACGGCTGTGAATGTGCACTGTGCGGTACGAAAATGAGCTCTGCCAGTATTTTTAACAATGTCTGATCCTCATTTTAACCTCCATCACATTTCCCCAATAATGTAATATCCCTCAACAACTAGAGCCACTTTAATAAGGAATGAAATCTCTGATTAATGGGATTGAATTCAAGCCTGATTGTCCTGTTGCTGTGTCTGTAGCTGTGTTACTGTGCTATCATGCTAGCGTCGGATGTATATGTTTACATAGTCTGTGAACTGCTGTTGTGTGTTTTTTGTCTTACATGTGAAAAGAAATGAGAGCATTGAGAGGGTTTTCATGATGTAGATCCATGTCCAGGTTTTCAGCATTGTAATAAACGGATCAGAAGAACTAATAAAAGAAATAAATTAATGTCTAAGAGGTGCAGAGAGTGTGGTGGCATTTTATTCTGCAAACACTACAGAAAATACTCTTTTATTAGTTGTGTCTCCATTTTTTTTTTGTTAGGTGAGAGCAGGAAAGTCTAGTTTAAGTACAAGTGCTCTTCTCTGTTTTGATGACGATGTGGTATTTTGCAGGATAATCACAGACACTGAGGTATCTTATTAACATTTATGGCATTTGGCAGACGCCCTTATCCAGAGCAACTTACAACTTTTATCTAATTTTATACAACTGAACAATTAAGGGTTAAGGGCCTTGCTCAGGGGCCCAGCTTAGTGGACCTGGGATTCGGACTCACATCTTTCTGATCCAGCACCTTAACCACTAAGCTACCACATCCATGGTATTTACAGTATTATTGCTGTATTTTATTCATTTGCTGGATGAATTATTTCGCTGTGGCGTTAAATCATGACATTTCTCATGTGAAGACATCTCACTTGATTAGCAAATTTTTAGACCATTGTGTCCATTAGACTGATTCCTTCCCCAATAAGGTAAAGTTGTCTAAATAAACAGGTTTTCACGACAGGTTTTCTAAGTAGATATGTCAACGAACAGTATTAGAGAACCCCCACCCCCCCAAAAGCAATTAAAATAAAACATCCATTGGTGTTTTTTGTGTGTTTATTTTTTATTTTTATTTATTTATGGTGGTAAACATAACCTGTTTCGCTATGAAGAGCTGAGATTTCATCACGTTCTGGTGATTACTTTTTGATTTTTTTAATCAAGTTTATTAACTTTTATTTCAAAATAACCAAATGTGCCATATTGTCATGTCAGTTTATTACAAAAACAATGTTGCTCATAAAAACCTGTCAGAAAATAAGCCTAAGAGCGTTCAAATGGGCTGGACATCATCTCTGTATAAATATAAATAAACACGATTCTTTATGTACATGAGAGAATCTCATAAGAGTCAAGCACTACAAAGAAATCATTTACCTTTTCTAATCTCCATCCACACTGTCTGGATAATATTTACTTTTTTCCATCATTTTGACTTCCACAGAACAGATTAAAATCAGTATTCCTAATATTTGTGCTAGCGTCCATTTACCCCACAGATCAGAGTAAAGATGAAGCTCTGGAGAGTCCAGTCAGTGCGATCAGGATGCAGAAAGACATCATCTGGATTATCAGAAGGAAACGGTGTTTTAGGAATGAAAATAGAGATTGTAGTGCAGAGGTGATTGATCACACCGGAGATATTTATATTACTGAATTTACCAGAAGGTTCACAGCTGGAGCAGGACTGTTGGATAGCAGGATAGTCTGGCTGTTCACCATGGTCCAGAACTCGGCATAATTCTTCACAAATGTTGCACTGCAAAAGAAAATTGTGTAAGAGTGCAGGTCTGATCAGTTCAGTTAGAAACCTATGAGAGACAGCACTAGTACCAGAACATAATATTGTCCAGAGCAGATGTTAGTGGTGCGACCCACATGACCTCAATCCGGGTTAATTCATTTGCTGCAGAGTGGCTGATGGTTGACTTCTAAAGGAGGAAAAGGACAAGAAAAATTGATTAATGCTCCTGTAATAACAGTTAAGGAAGTAGACGCATACTGTTAGATTGGATTAGGTTAGATTTTTAATAGCTTTGCTTAGAAAATATTAATTCAGTTAGAATAGACCGCATTAGCACTGCATGGAATAGATTAGATTTGGAAATAGAGAGATTGGATTAGAGAAGAGAGATTCCAATTTTTAATCTAATCTAATCTAAATGGGATAGATAGTTTAAGGTTGATTAAATTAGGATATATTATATTAGATCATACGAGATAGATCAGATTGCGATAAATTATATTAAGAGATTGGATTGGGATAAACAGATTAGATTTGTGTAGGTAGACTATTAGGGTTAGATTAAGATAGATCAATAAAATACCTAGATTAAAGTAGAGTAGGATAAATAGATTAGATTAGGATAGGTAGATTATATACATTAAAATGGGACGATTAGATTAGGACAGAGAGATTAGATCAATGTAGATAGATTTGATTTGGATAGACAGATTAAATTATTGTAGATAGAGGGCATAAGTTTATATCAGATAGTTTGATTAGACCAGATAGATTTGATAATGGTAGATATTAGGCTATATCAGATAGATTTGAGCAGGGTAGGTATATTAGATCAGGACTGAGAGATTTGATTAGGGTAGATGGAGCGATTTGGTGCCATACTGATCTGAGAGTCGTGTTACGAGCATTGTGAATATAGAACCTGTACGCTACTTCGGTGCTGAAACAGTCGTGCAGTCGGACCAGACTGGCGTTTCCCGGCATGAAATATCCCACTGTCCTCTTGCCTGATGATGTCCGAGCTTGCAGCATGAAGCCCTCGAATTCTGTGCTGTTCACTGACTCCAGAGTCACTGGTGAGTTAAAATACATTCACACAATCAGCTCTGTGGTCCATTTAATATGACAACATGACTAAATTGTCAAGTTCTGATTCACTTGATTATTGTTCAGCAGCTCTGACTATAATTTCAGCTGTAATTCAAACAAGAAGTTTCCTATAAATCGGCTTAGTCTGATATGTTTCTAGAGTAACAGCTCATTCACACAGACACGTAAAAGCAGATAGCCTACATAACATAAGGCTAAAGATAAGCTGATTAAAACATTGTTATTTAACAAACAAAAAAGCATGGATGGTGAAGTTTTATGGACAGAGACGCTTAGATAGCATTTATGGAAGGAGTCTCCAGTGTCGGCACATTGTAACCGGGATGGTGGAGAGAGAAAGATAGCTGCTATAGCATAAGTGATAATAGGAACTAATTTATAATGGACATTGCACAACATTAGTTAACTACAAATATAATCATTATTAATTGTTTAACTATATAATCATTATTAATTGTATAAATTAAATAAAACACAATGGTATGTGCTGTTAGAGGAAAATAATCCACTTCGCATCAGGCTGCACCTCACCACCCCAATGTAGATTATTTTCTGTCATGGTTTATTCCTTAATCTGGACTATCTATAATATTTTTTTAAATGAGCTCTGTTTGACGAGACGTGAGAAACGTCTGGCTCAGATATATGAATATGTAATTCACGTGATTTCTGATCTCATCCCACATGATCTGATCTAAAATACGTAATAATGGCATAATGCAACCTCTGATCACGTCTCCGGGTGTGTATGTCGTACGGTTCGCTGTGACTCTGTACGGCGCTACGGTGCTCTGAGGCAGAAAGGACGGGTGGGTCGGTATCATACTGTCACACGCTGGTGCTATAGATCCGTCAGGGTAGGCATGCACTTGGCTCAGTGTGTACATCTTTAACAGCAGAAACAACAAGAGATACATCTGAGGAAAAGAATAGGGAAAATAGACATGGGTTAAACATAAGAGGATGGAGAGGTTATAACCACAGTGCATGTGGGATAATCAAACCATGTGCTGTTATTTAGGAGTGTGACAAATATATTTCTATTTGTTATTAGATTAAATATATAAAAAATTTTCAATTCAATTCAATTTATTTAAACAGAGAAAAAATAAATAACTAGAAATAAAAATAAATTAAATCATTAAACTATTTTATCCTTATTTTATTTTATCCCTATATGAAAAATATTTTTTTTAAAAATCACAAAACTTGTACTAAATATAGTCAATATTTTTGGAGTGTAATGGTCTTTTACAAAAAAAAGGCTTTAAAGGCTTTGGCATTACTATTGCTGCTTATTACTCTTGCTTCTTCTATTGATAAAAAGTACGTAGCACTACTTTCCCTCATTATTGTTGCTTCTTGTTATTATTTTTCCACTGGCAATGCAAATCCAATAAAACACAGGTTAATCCATTAAATTCCAGAGTTTAATCTTACCTTCAGCAGTTGTTGATTCTCACAAAGTTGGGAAGTTTCTGTCCTGTCATGAAGGTGGTACTAGAAAATATCTGACCCTAGGGGGTGGGAATTTTACCCCATTCAGTGGGATTCAGTTTCAGGTGGGTGGTTCTTTAGATTTTATTCATTTTTTTGTGCTGTTTTTGTTGTTTCAGAGCTGGTATAGAATCTGATATGGATATTTGATACACACATAGCATTTGAAAACAGTCCAGTAGGTGAAATGCATCTATTATGGCTTTCTTATGGGCGTAAACAGCTCCGGCATTAAGGATCGATACTTGATTAAACGAACTGCAAAAATCTTGTGCTTGAACTGGTATCTGCTTGCATTTGCCCAATAGGCATGGATAAACCCAGTAACTACCTCACTAGTGTTTTGTGTAGATGCACAGTGACATAACCAGATGCTAAATAAAATGTTTTTAACCCACCCATATTTATTATATTTGATTGGCCCCTTAGTTCCAGTGAAAGGAACTCTTAATGCTTCAGCATACAAAGAAATATTAGACAGTTTCATGCTCCCAACTTTGTGGGAACAGTTTGGGGATGGCCGCTTCCTGTTCCAACATGACTACACACCAGTGTACAAAGCAAGGTCCATAAAGACATGGATGAGTGGGTTTGGTGTGGAGAAACTTGACTGACCTGCACAAGGTCCTGTGGAAAGGTGAAGCTGTTAAAACCGCAAAGGACGGGCCAACTCCATATTAAACGCATGTGCATGTAAAGGCAAATATCCCAGTTTTGGCCTGGCTCGCAGTCTCCACTCTAATTCATCCCAAACGTGTCCTACGGGGTTGACGTCAGAACTCTGTGCAGGCCAGACAAGATCCTCCACACCAAACTCACTCATCCATGACCTTGCTTTGTGCACTGGTGTGTAGTCATGTTGGAACAGGAAGGGGTCATCCCCAAACGGTTCACACAAAGTTGGGAGCATGAAATTGTCCAAAATGTCTTGGTATGCTGAAACATTAAGAGTTCCTTTCACTGGAGCTAAGGGGCCGGAGCCCAACACCCGAATTCAATGATATGGAGGGGTGTCCCAAAACTTTTGGCAATATAGTGTACCATCATCAACCAAGCTAGAGTTCCATACTGAATAAACAGTGGATATGTTTCCTGCTACTTGTTTAAATACACAAACTTTGTAATACCTACACTTAGCATATAATGTGATGATCAATAACATGCTGAATCTAGCAAACGGAAGGAAAATAGCTTGCAATTTGTTGATGTGTTTAACTTCAGACTGCACAATTGCAGAAGTCTGATAAGGGCAGAACATTACAGCACATTTCCTGCATTTGTAGAGAGCTTGTGAAATGTGGCATGAAGCCACCAGTTCCATTGTGCGAAAAAAAACACATAATAATATATATAATAACACATATAACAAAAGTCCATTATAATTCTGTCTCAAGTACACGAATGCACCAAAGCCAAACAGTGACTTTATTTCTTTCTTTTTCCCCCTCGTCTTCCATTACAGGTCACCACAAACAACATTCAGTAAAAATAAGCAACTTTGTACAAATATGAAAAGTGTGTGTCAGTGAATCAGTGATACAGTACAAGAGAGCGGCGTGTTCCATGCGTTCAGTAATAAAACAGCGTATCCTTTATCACGGATCAGGAACAGCCTGTGCAGTGAGGGGAGCTGCCTGAGTGGCCTGATGACCACAACCCCACTTAATATAGCACCTTCTTTGTACAGATTAGGGATACAGGTTAGAGGGTAAATTGGGGGTTCAGTGTACCAAGTGTGAAAAGATTTAGTGGAACGGGTTAGGGTACGGGATTAGAATACGGATCAGGCGTACAGGTGAGGATAAATAGTGGGGGTGAAAGTTTTGGTATAGCTTAAGTGTTCAGTGTGAGGTAAAAAAAAAAAAATAATCCCAAACATTTTCAATAGAAAATCTGATGTAGTTAAAGGGTACAGATAATGTGGAATTAATAAATGACAGGTAAACCTCCAGCCTCAAGGCCCAAAAGTTTTTGTGAGCTGCAAGCGGTCCAGAGAAAACTGAAGACTGTACTGATATATAAAACCTCACATTCATGGGACTGGAGCACTGTAATTAGCTCATGACATGAGAAAAGCATGTCTCGTCTTTATTATTATGCTCTGGACGGGTGTCAGGTTCTGGGCTGTATAGGGGGTTGTGTATGTAGTTTAACCTTGTAGAGTAAGGTTTAGGTTGTAGTTGATTGAGGGTAACAGGTTATTGTGTATTGTGAAGGCATGACATAGGGAGGTATTATGAGGTACAGATCAGTGGATAGTTTGAATATACACACAGTCACCAGTTTAATAGTTTCTAGATCAGTAAACTGTTGCCAGTTAATTAGGTTATTTAGTATAAAAGTGTAGTTTCTGGGTTTAGCGCAATCAGTGAATAGTCTTGAATTAAGGATCACAAGTTACAGTGTAGCCTGTGAGCTATAAATCTGAAGAGCTATTTGATCAGCATAGCTTTTATTCTCACAAGTTATAGTTAGAGTAGTTATAGGTAACATGTTAGACTATAAACAGCTGGGGTGTCCTTTTTGGGTGTCGATTTTGGGGTAAACGTTTAGGGTCATAGGGGGTTACAGTGTATGTGTGTGTGTGTGTGTGTGTTTGTACATTTGGGGTTCTTCACATTGAGTGGAATGGCCCAGTTAGGGTTCAGCAGCTCTTTAGTGACCTTTGGTCTTGCAGGACAGACAGCAGGCCTTCCTGTAGTACCAGTGTGTGCAGAGCTTTACTTTCAACACCAGCGCACAGTTTGCTGTCGCTTTGTCTTCACAAACATCCTCCGCTAGATGAGAGACGGGGGGACAACATATTTTAGTATAATTGTGGGAATAATGATATATATTATATAATTCATATAAATACAATGTGTGCTTAAAGTCTAGTGTAACATATATGCAGTGTAGAGATCTGATCTGAGCTTTTGTATTTGACTGACTGATGTTTTTATTTCCATTTTCTGAAAATGAAACCATGATGCTTTGCTAAGCTAGCTAGTTTCAAAGGAGACTTATTAAATGTCTTCAAATGAAGGCGGTTATCTTTCACTTTTACTTGGTAGTGAGTCTAATCAGCAAAAATATATTACGCAAAAATGTATTTAAACACAATAACTTGTGTGTACAGAGGTCCCTGATACTCCAAAAGAAAACACACACACACACGGACACACACACGGACACACACACACAAGCTGTAGATTTTTACAATAAAGGATGTGCAAGCAGATGTGAAATTCAAATATAAACCACATTCATTAACATCAACATTTTACGTCAGTACTAAAAGGTGTTTTCTGGTTTGATTTTATGAGTATTATTATGTTTTCAGTGTGTTACTGACCAGAACCTTGAGAGTTTAAATTCCAGCACTGCCAAGCAAGGCTCAAAACCCTCAACTTCTCAGCTGTATAAATTCGATAAATGTTGCTCTGAATAAAGAGCGATTGTCGATAATCTAAATTCATGTAATGTAACATTAGGCTATTGCAGGATGTGTGTAGTGTAATTTGTTGAAGTTGGTGGTGTGTGTGTGTGTGTGTGTGTGTTACCTGGTGCCTCTGTAGGACAAGCCTGGACCTCACAGCTCTGTCTGGCTTGAGGTTTCAATGTGGAGTCACAGCTGTGGCCGATCTCCTCTCCCTGGTAACATCTCACTTCCCTCACTCTCACACCACTCCCACATGTCTTACTGCACTGCAACACACACACACACACACACACACACACTCGTATTACATGAAGTTTACTGTAAAATAGCATGTTACTCTGGACTTGAAACTTTCTCAGGGCTGGAGAGAATAATGCTATATGGTGATTTCATTTCCATTTGAATCGGCGGAGAACATATGAAGGATGGAATTACCCCAGTGCATCATACTGTAGAACTAATCCTGCTTGAATAGGGCTCAAGTATCAGCTTAATTGTCTTTTAAAAATATCTTGTAACACCTAGTTTTTGTTCAATATGCATACATAAAAGAATTTGTCAATACGGCTTATATCATTTCACTTCTTCAATTCATTCAGATTCAGTAAATGCTGGACCCTAGGCAGAGCTGCAGTGAAACCCCAGAGCCTAACCTGGAGTGTGTATCTGAAATACATACTTTATACCGCCTTTAATGCAAACATTTACTAAAAAAGCTCCGTTCGTTTCATGTACATTTCCTAATGGTAACTTTCTGAGTAAGGGTTATCTGTTGAAGCAGACCCACATGCTAACATGCACTTCTCCAAAATGCTTACTGCATGTTGTGTGTATTCACAATGCTTTGTGATGAGACATTTATTTTGTAATATCGGTATTCTTTAATCAGACTGTAATCCCAATATTGTGCTAATGCAACACTCTAAGCATAAAGCATCCAAGTGCAGAAAAATAAAGGAGAAACATCTCAAGGCTCCTTTCATCATTCTGAGCATGAGATATATGTATATTTTGTTTGGAGAAAAATAAGGAGCATACATAAAAAACTGTATTCCAAGCTCATGTTTCATTTAGTTGAAGTGTTGTAGTTAACATTCAATAGGTGAACATTAATCTGTTTATTCATTTTTTATCATAGTAACTGCTTTATTATGTTCAGGGTCATGGTGCATCAGCAACACTGAACTTGAGAAACCCAACACAGGTTTTTAGGCTGATGGTATCCTAAGTCTGTGACCTACTGAATCAGTGTTAATGTATTCATTGATAGAGACTTTAAAGCACGTAGCTCTGGATAAGAGCGTCTGCCAAATGCCAAGAATGTAAATGGGACACACTCTGGATGGGACACTGGTCCATTCCTATACAGTATGCACACACTCATACATGCAAGTGTTTGTGAGGTCTGTCTTTAGCTATATCACATGTAGAATCACGATTGCCAGTGACTTCCTTTTTCCTAATTAAAGACAAACCATCCAATTACTTAAAAACAGGCCGAACTCATTTCTATATATACATTCACAGGCCTACTTTCTGTGGTCTCCCTGCTGAATTAACCAGTTACTGAGCTTGAGACCAAATCTCTCAGGAATTCCAGAGCGACTTTATGTATGTCTGAAGTACAATGTGAAACAAAAGCCTGAAACAGATCAGTGTTGAGCAGCAGGTGTGGTTACCTGAGACCAGGAGGTGGTGAACCATTTGGAGCAAGGCCTCTCGAAGCAAGCGGCGTTCTCCTCGGGTTTGGGCGAGTGAGCACACACGTGATCCGGAAACTCCTTAAACACGCCAGCTTCGAGCCCGGCACACACCACCTGCCTGCTTTTTAGCCCGCGTCCACACGTGGCGTTACACTGCAACACATTTAGATGCTGGACTCCACTCTACACACTAGTGCACTTTGAAAACTCTTGTACTCTATTATCGTTTCAGGCTCTCGGGTTATTTTTGTTGCTCTCTCAGTGTGGTTCTTCACATGCGTATCTCTCATTCGTTTCAGCACAAACCCAGCAGTAAATAATAATTAATACAATAATAAATAATATGCAAAAATCGCAATATGCATCTTGTTATTGTTAGCAAAGTCTGCAACTTTTAACTTTTATTACTACTATTGTTTATCCTCAATTGTTTAATACTCAGGTCTGAGATACTGATATGAGAGAACGTCACAATATAACATGTTTAACAAAGAGGAATACAAAAAAACTTCAGGATTGTACCTTTCCTTCAGTTTCCACAGAGCAGTGGTTTATTTGGAATCTGCCTTACTTACAAATATATATCTAAAAAACAACCTCTGTCAAAATTATGGAAATCAGTTGTGATGGTAAATTTATTACACAGTTATTTTACTATACTAAATTAATACTTAACTGCACCGGTAACCAAAGTTTATTCAAATTCACAATATGTAGCTGTAGCAATATAAACATCAGGATGTTGAGTCTGCATCAAAGAGCCATCGCATGAAGTAATGCAAATGATGTACCTGTTCCCACTCCTGCTCTACCCAGTGTGCGGGGCAGTCTGGGGCTCCACACGGCTGCACGGTGAGGGGCTTCAGCTCCCGATCACAGTGACCATCAGAGATCACCTTCCCATTCCCGCTCTTACACACCACGTAACGCATCATGCGGCCTTCTCCACATGGCCCTGAGCACTTAGACAGGGAGATCAAACACAGACACACGAGCCAGAAAAATGATTACGAGTTTGTCCTGAGACGGAAAAGAAACATCTTTACAAAAGTAAACTCTGTATTTAAACAAAATCATTCATTTCTGTATACAATACAGTAGAACCTCGGCATACGAATGCCACTTTAGGTATTGAAATTTTGCTAGAAATTTGCATTGGCATACAAAGAATTATAAGCATACGAACTAACCGAACCGAACACAGGCTAAGTTGCGCGTACGTCCGGGAGCCATTCAAAACTTATTTGCATCAGTGGAAAGCCAAGCGAGGCGAGTTTCTGAATTTTACAAATTTTTTGTTCAGTCAGCGAAAGCTGTTTTGAAAGAGTCAACCTACGATACCAGTGTTGCCTTCAGTATGCGTTCAAAAGCTAGGTGATTTTTCGTTCTATTTTTTGCCCAAGCTTGGTGGCACGACTTCCTGTGAGGACCCTTGACATGGAATGCTTGGCTTGGGTCAGTTCTTTGTAAGCAGCCATACGCTTCGTATTGGTCATGTTTTTAAACATATTTTCTGCATTTACATTATTTCTAATGGGAAAATATGTTCTGCAATACAATACAATTTTCGCCTTAAGAACTCGCCTCCAGAACAATTTGAATTCATATGCCGAGGTTGCAGTGTATTGACTTGTCAGACTTTATGTGGTTTCAAAGATAAAAATAACAGAAGCAGCGATTTTAAACCCAGAATCACTTTTTCCACACAAACATGAGACTCGGGTATGAGGTGCTGCTCAAAGAAGGTAGTGACTGGGATGGAGCTGCTATAGCAAACTTCAGACACCAAACAACAGACTGTCACATGAATTTAATTATCTGCTTCCCTCTTGGTCATATATCTGTCCTTCTATTTGTTTTTTTGAAGCAATTTTCTGAATTCTAAACAAAGTTTTGGAGAGAAAACACAAAGAGGTGTTTACTCCCACAATCAGGCCTATAAAGATTTCCTTCTGTGTCAAGAATGGGTTCTCTCATCACACTCACCGGTTCCCAGTCCGACACAATCCACCTGCGGTCACACGGCGGTCCGTCACACTCCCTCTGATTAATGGGCCGTGTGGACTCGTTACACAAACGAGCATCCATGGAGCATCGCACCTCCCTGCTCCTCACACCCCGACGGCCACACCGTGCTGAACACTACACACACACACACACACACACACACAAGCAAGTTCTATTCTAGCTCTGAACACCTAAACCATATATATTTAAATCCCAGTCTTTGTTATTTTAAAGAATTAAAAATTTGTTATTATTATAATATCATATTATTATATATACTACCATTATAGAAATCCACTTTCTCCATTTCTGAACAGAACAAAA
Source organism: Hemibagrus wyckioides (assembly GCF_019097595.1). Classification (NCBI taxonomy): domain Eukaryota; kingdom Metazoa; phylum Chordata; class Actinopteri; order Siluriformes; family Bagridae; genus Hemibagrus; species Hemibagrus wyckioides. The sequence goes on from NC_080726.1 coordinate 8,486,940, forward strand.
AAACACACATCATTGGAGCTTAACAAACCAGCTTCTGTTTTATATACTTACCTCAGACCATTCTGACACCTCCCACTGAGGGCCACAGGATTTGTTCCTGCAGGATTTGCGTGCCATGGGCTTGTGCAACTCGGCAGCGTGGCACAAATCATCATACACAGAGCTGTCGAAGCCTGGTGCCATCATCTTCCAGCAGCGCACCGTTCGAAACTGAAATCCCTCACCACATGTCCGAGAACACTCGCTCCAGCGGCTCGTCTCCCACCTACCGTGCACACACACACACACACACACACAAGCAGTGTTACTATATCTCTGATCACCTATACATATAAAATAGTGTATCATAAATGCAAGCTCTATAGAGTGTTACAGATGTAACTGCTGTAAATTTGTACTAAATTGGTGGTGGTGCCCCCTTACAGTGTCCCAGGTTCTATCCCAGGCTCAGGTTACTCTTAGTATGGAGTTTCTGTGCATGTTCTAAATATTTCTGCATGGATTTCATACAGGTTTTCTGACTTTCTACCACCTTCAGAAAGCATACCAAAAAAAACAGGTGGACTAGATACATGAAATTGCCCCGAGTTATGAGAGTGTATGGTGCTCAAAATGTGAAATTCATCCTGCTTAACACACACACACACACACGCACAGATAGACAGATATCCGAATCTCTGACCTGGGTGTACACTCTCTGCCTGTGCAGAACTCGTATGTCGGCTCAGGTCGAGTCAAAGCATCACAGTAACTCTCATCAACTTCAGAACCATCATATCTTACACACAAAGCATATGCTGTGCTGATACCTACAGAGAGAGAGAGAGACAGAGAACAAATTTCTGCATGTTGTTAGTTAACTTGCATGTCATTCATATTGTGTATCATAAAAACTCATGGTTATCATGGTAGGTTTAGCAAAAACATGCTATAGAATTAAATACTGTTAAATAAATGTCATCACGCAAACCCAGGTTCAGATACTGAAATCCCACTCATATCTACTGGTGAGAAATCACTAGCACTTCTTAGCAGTTAGACAGCTAGCTATTTGGGATAGATTATTTACATTTTCTGAATGATATAATAAGGACAGTTTATTGAAGTTTAGAGATGTTCCCAGGATATTTTAGGGCATGTGCTTTCCTGACTTTTGTCTAAGGACTTCTGTGGAGCTGCCACCTCTATAAATTCATTATTTATTACAGAACACGTCTTTGGTGTTGCCAGTGGCTTGGTGTGCATGTTTGTGTGTTGGTTCATAATTGCACCTGTGGTACAAGTTGAACTGCAGGGTGCGTACGCAGATACCTTCCATCTGTACGAGACTGCCAGACTGACGTCCTGGTCAAGAGATACCACCTCAAACTCATTACTGCAGCAGAGACAGAGAGACAGAGAGAGAGAGAGAGAGAGAGAGAGAGAGAGACAGAGAGAGTAGGACGAGACATTGGGAAATGAGGAGAATCAGTATTAACATAGAGCAGAGTTAATCATCTGTGTTCTTTAGATGTCAGTCTCTCTCCCTCTATTTCACTCTGTATCGAACCTCGCTTCCCCATCTCAAACTTCCCCACTTCCTTCCTGTTCTTTCCCTCCTTCCCCTCCTCAGTCCCTCTGGCTGACCTGTCAGTGAGTGGGAGGCGCTCTGGTGCCCCCTGCTGGAGTGGGAGGAGTTTGGTTCTGTGCTCTGAGGTGCTGTTTGTCTCGGGCTTGAAGTCGGGCTCTCTCTGGCTCGTCATGTGGATCTGCAGAGCGAGGCTGTTCTTCACTGGGGAACTACTCTTCACACTCTTTGCCATGGGCTGTGTCTCGTTAGTCACACTGGACGAGCGTCCTTCAACCAGGTTAAATTTGGAGCCTGAAAAGGGTCAAGAGTGCTTTCTGTTTATTTACTGAACATGGACTGAAAGGTTGGCTAACAGTCTTTATCCAACAATGGACATGAGGTCACAAGCTCCATATTAACCATTTTTAGTACTGTGGTGGCATTTTTATCTCATTGTACTATTATCTAGCATTATTTAGTGTAAGTAGCAGAAAAACAAAGAGGCTAATGAGGAAACTGTTTATAGTTGCTATGATAACGGTAACTAACTTTGGACTTTCCAAAACATTAAATGTACATATCATTATTTAATAACTTGAAAATTGTAGTCATTGCCAGTGGCATAAGAGAAGGGCAAATCCAGAGATTATAGAGTAGGATGCTTTGCATCAGAATGTCTTATCACTTCCACTTACAGTATGCCCAGGTCACTAAACAGAGGACTGATTTATCCAAGACTTCATTGTGAAAATAGATCTTCATATTCAACATCACCTTTACCAGTTTTCTACACAAAGAAAAAAAAAAAAATCTGCTCTCACCAAATCCGTCCTGCTTTCCCAGCTCGTTACGGAGAACCACTCCAGACACTGTTATTCGCAACACCTCAGGTTTTTTGCTGAGGTTACAAGGAGCCTGGTGCTCCCACCGAACATCTCCACGTGCCTCCATGTTCCCCTTAGGATCCGGAGGTGCACTCTGCTTCTTCTCCTCCTCACCTTTCCCATCGCGAGCCTCCACTTCATTCCCGGTGATGGGGAGCTGTGAATAGGAAGCGTTGCCCATCATGCTGGCCAGTGGAGGCTGCTCCTGGGTGGACGATGCTGGCGTGGAGGACACACGAGGCACCGTGTACTCGTACGTGATGTGAGGCATCTTTCCGTTAAGGTTGTAATACTTTATACAAAAACAAAAAAAAGTTACACCGAGTCAAATAAGCCACAAGAAGTGAAATGGGCAGGAGTGCATGTGTGAAATGAAGACCCGGAATTACCAGCAGGGATGTGTATTAATAATTTACATCATGATAATTGCCCAAGTTTGAAAAATGGTTCACAAAACTATGACGAAAATACACTGGGAGAACAACACGTTATATACCAAATGCATATTTATAGAAATGATGGTGGATTATTTGGATGACCTTAGTGTAATTTGGAACTTTCTGCAAGTTCACATCAGGAGAGGGTTTCATCAATGACCAAACATTGACCTGAAATTCTACTCTGACTTGGAAGATTCTACAGCAGCCATTTGTAAGGCAAAGCACACATCATCAAAATAAATATGATGAACCATATTTCATTATCTCTAGCAGTTCAACTAACACATGCACATTATTAGTGCATCCAACTAATTCTAGCTAACAGACTACACTCACTGCCGGTCAGCCTGGGTTATGTTGTTACCTAAAAGTAACCACATAAATGTGAGAAAATTAAAGAAAAGGAAATGTTTAAAAGAAAAAAAAGGGGGAAAAGTAATGGTTCTATTAGGAGCAGTACATACCTATATACCTACCATGACGTTCAGGCCCTGCTGGGTAGGACCCTGGGCCATGATGTACTCAAAGCCATCTGAGAAGAGGTTCACTGGCCTCCGGTACTTAAACACTGTCCCTGCTATGGGGAAGTTGCGTGGGTTGTCGATTACAGTGTTGCCGTTAAAGAAGAAGTGGCCGGCTTCATCGGATAGAGCTGAATGGGACAGTATGACCAAAATGAGTCCACAAAAACTCAGCTGCTAATTCTTTATTAAGTTGTTCTTTAGAAGATGACGAAACCTACACAACAAAGCCTCCTATGTCTTAATATGTCTTAAGTGTATTTCACATTAGCCTAATTATTTGAATATTTGTTATTACAGTGAGCCTAAGGTGGATAATTTAGTCTTGGTCAATTACCATCCACCACTTAGGTCTCCCCTATCATATGGCATCTAACAATCCAGGTGAATAAAGGATGTGAAATACTTCATCCTGAGATACGTATAGCATCTTTCCATCCTGGTGCTCGTTCAGAGTCACAGTGTAATGTAAAATTGCTATTCACATACATGACACATGCAGACGCCAGTGATTGGTGGCTGGGATTGATAGAAGAGAGTGTATGCTACCCCTCCCACTCTATTACTTTCCATTACACCCAGGACGTTTTGGCATCATCTGGATTTGGACTTCATATGATAAAGTGAACACTATAGTGGGGTCTACTGTTGCATCAATGAGACACAAACTGTCTCAGACTAGAGTAAGGCAGTAAAGCATCAGTTTAGACGCCTGTTCTTTCGCCTGCTCCCTGTTCGGTTTCACCACAGCAGATCATCTGGTCTGTATAATTCATTTGGCACAGGTTTTACACCCAGATGCCCTTCCTTGTGCAACCCTCCCGTTTATCCAGACTTGGGACTGGCACTGAGAGTTAATTTAGACAAACAGATTCAGGCTTTTCAGCCACATATCAGGGGTGTCATACTTCTTGTATATTGTGTGTTTGATAATATGCCTGTAATCTGTCCTGTATGCGCTCTCTTTTTTACCGTCATTCTGGAGTAATGGAGATTTTACCCAAGATGTTTTCAGTCTTTCGCCGCTCCACGATCTGGATGTCCGTGGCTCCAACAGGTATGTTGGTTATAAAGGCGTAGCCTGTTGAATCATAATAAAATACCGATGATTTCAAATGAGTCCTAGCTTCCTGGTGTAATGATTTCTTTTAATGGTCAGTTTACAAATGAGAAACGTTGTAAAAGGTTTCTGAATTTTATAATGTTATTTAAAAGGATGGTTATGGTGCAGTTGGATGGAAAACGAGCGCCCTTGAAAAAGACCCTGAACCCTGAACAGCTCAGCTCTGAGCTTAGATTGTATTCGGGCCAGCTTGTAAGCCGTTTTGGATAGCAGCGGCAGCCAAATGAATAGATGTCTGACTGAAAACAGGGCCTCAAATTTTCAGCTAAAGAGAGTTCATAGAGAATTAAAGCACATAATGAATACTACGGTACTGGGAAACTCAGGCTATGGTTAAAAAACAAAACAAAACACTGCAGTACGACAGCATCCCAGTGTGCAGTCGTTAGTATTATTATTTTTAATAATATTATCGATTTTTCCGTGTGAAAATCTTGTGGTTTGTGTTAATAAGCCTTCTGTGTTAATTGAAACATTTGTGGCCTCTTAGTGGTAGTATAAGATATACCTAACTGTGTGATCCCTTTCCGGAATGATCCTGAGATCCGGTAGCACGTGTCACCGTTTCCACCGCAGATGCCACATTTGTCTATATTTTTACTAGAGTACAGTTTCCCATCACACCCCACCACCTGTATGTGGACAAAGAAACAGGAAGCTTGAAAGGGCATGGAGTCAAGCTAATTATTACAAGTATAATATATACCCTCAATGCATCAATACCTTGCTGTTTTTAGGTAGTCATCACGTCGCTCTAAATAAGAGCGTCTGCCAAATGCCAGAAATGTAAATGTAATGTAATGTAGTCATCAATACTGATACCCAAATGAGTAACCAATCTAGTATTAATCGAACAGATGCACTGTGGTACATGTTATTTAGTTCTGTTTCTGTTCGTTTTCTGCAACTCCTTCTGCTTTTTAAGTTGTAACTCCTAGTTTTTATGCTCCGGGCAGGCAACCTGAGAGTCCAGAACAGTATCGGAGAGTGCGCTGCTTTAAAATTTGTGCAAGGTGTCATGAGTTACACTTTGACTCGCATGCAAAGTTTAGACCCTTGCAAAAGGAGGTTTCCTTTGAGGGAAAAATAATGTTAAAAAAAATCACCTAAAAAAATTAAATAAATAAATAAATAAGAAGAAGAAACAAATAAAGAAAACAATAAAAATTAAATGCATAAAAAAGAAATAAAAATATAAAAAAATGCATCTATAAAAAGAAAAGCAAATAAATAGACAGACAACAAATAAAAAAATATGTAAAAGAAAAAAGTGAAATGAAATACAAAAAAGCAAAATAAAAATACAAAAAAGCAAAATAAAAAAATTTAAATAAATAATAACAATAATAATAATAACAATAATAATAATAATAATAAGAAGAAGAAGATAAAGAAAGAAACAATAAAGAAAACAATAAAAATCAAATGCAAAAAAAGGAAAAGAAAAAAAAACAAAAAAACAAATAAAAAAATGCAACAATAAAAAGAAACAAAGGAAAAAATACACAGACAAGAAATAAAAAAAGTGAAATAAAAAATACTAAAATAAAAAAAATTAAAAGCAAAATTAAATAAAAAAATATAGCATGTGTGTGGGTTTCTAATTTTAGGGATAACTGCTGAGTTCTATTATAGCATGACAAAACTTATAGCATTACTCAACTGACCAACAGTATGGAAAGAAATGTCATTTCATCCCAAACTCCATCTACGAAGGTGAATTGTGAATGGTGCTACTTTCTAGAAATAGAGGTAGTGTGTAACCTGGCACTGGCCCTCGATACAGACGCCCTTGTAGACACCATTTCTGCAAGAGGTCCCGTCGTGAGCCGGAACCAATAGCTGTCTCTCTCCCGTGGTGGTGGTGCACTGCAGGTCACACGGCTTGCTGGAAATGCTGATGTAATCATCTGGACAGGACATGACATAATTAACGCTGTTAAATCTCTAGACCCTGGAGAGTTCTGCTGGAGATTGAAATTAGTCATTGTATCACAGAAAGGCCTCTTTTGTTCCTTAGAGGCCATGGGATTCGGAAATAAACCCAAACGCCCATCTATGAGATGCAAGACTATGGAACAGCTGTCCTGGGGCCAAGAATGGAAGATTTGAGACGTTCTGCATCTAAAAACAGGGACAGACTTTTAAACTGAACATTGGAGAGCAATGGAAAGCTAAGGCCTGACTTGTGCTTTCATCCGATCAGGCTTCTGGTGACTTCAGGCTGTCAGGAAGGCAAAGGTGAGGAGAAGTAGCTGGCAGAAACAGGTAGGAGCTCTAAGTGTTTCTCACACCCTTTTCAAACAAGCATATCACAACCCACTGAGCTGTTTTCTCACTTGTCTGTAGTCGACTATTATGTTTTACTCATTCACATTTCAGTCACTTTACTGACAGATGCTTTACAACTTTAAAGTTGAGCAGATGACATGTAAGGCTCTTTAAAGTCCAAAGCCCTGAGCCAACACTAAAGCCAATTAAAAAATATTTTTTCTAATGTTTTCATATCATTTTAAATTCACTTATAAATGTTCCTGAGCCCTGTGTTTGAAAACCAAACGTCACGATACACGTCTTGTCTGATCACAAAAATCAAAATTTGAGTTTCGAGAATAATTGGATTCTAAGGACAAGCTAGCCCTTGCGAAATTTACCATTATATCATTATAACAATGAAGACTGAGCAAATGAATGCTAAAAAGTTTGTCTCATTCATGTGTCTGAAATCTCCTTCATAGGCACAGAAAGGTGTATTTACCTGGATAGAGGGGAACCCACTCGTAGTGTTTCCTGCTGAAGGCTTTGGAGTTGAACTGGGAGCACTGGTGCTGTTTGAAGCCGATTCTGCTGTTAGGGCAGGGCTAGGCAATAAATACACAGATAATTACGCAGTTCACACAGCAGACAGCATGGCAAACAGCTTGCACGTATTACAGCATTAAACTAACATGTCAGAATGCATGTGTATTTCAGCCAGCTTTGGCAAGAACACAGTTCACACAGTTTCTCCTTATACTTTAATTACGCTCAGGGATTCCAAATCACATAAAACACGGCCATAAATTGCTCTGTACCTGGTTAGTACACAATTGATACTGCTTAGGCGATCCAGCACAGAAGGAACTGTTAATGTTGTGTGTGGTGGTGAGCCTAGAAAGAGAACATAACGAGAACAAGAGGGTTTTTTTTAAGGCAAATAAAAACAAATCAAATATAGTGTAAGCATAATAATGTGTCATGTGTGGATGCCTAATTGATCTGAATAAAATGTGGCTTATTAGCTACTGCAGTGCATTAATACAGACTATGGAAAAGAAAGCAAGTTGCATGTTCATCTGCAGTGTGATGGCAGGAGAATTATGTGACGGCTCTGTGTTGCTCTTTATTTCACCATGAAATCACATAAAATTACCATGAAATCATAATCACTGCATGCTGCCATGGGACAAACGTTAGCCTGGTGCTTCGGCTTGTAGCTGTAATGTAATTTAGTATCAAATGTATGCCATAGTCACCAAGTCTCAACCCAACTGAACAATTTGGAGCGATGTGTTAGACAGGGTTTTCCAATACTATCATCAAAACTCCACCAGAGGGAATTAGTTTTAGAGGAATGGTTCCCATCACTCCCGTTCAGTTCCAGGGACTTTTTCTGGCAACTCGGAGTGGCAAAGCACTTTTTTTCCCCTTTAATTTGTCAAACATCTGTAATGCTGACAGCCCTTCTACTTAACCTCATGGTGTACTCGCAGTGCTGATTAGAAATTAAAGGCTTTTTTTAGTTAGGCTTGTGCAGATATTCATGAATGTTTGAACTCAACAATCTGCAGTTTCACACTGTTTTGCAGTATGTAACATTAAATCATTTTTATACTTCCCTCCAGAACCAAATCCAACCTTGACTCCTTAAATTTGCTAGCCTCCATGCCATCTTGCATAAGACACTCTGTATCTGATGCATGCTACACTGCTCCTCTCACGAGAGACTACCTGGCTTACACATGTGCAACTTTCCCAGGCTTGTTCGCCCCTTTCAGCCCACTCCAGATGGGCCTCCTCCTCATCTTTCTGTTTCACCACTGAGATCCCCCTCCCCAGCATGTACACACACTCACACACATACACACACACACACACTCTCTCTCACACAGGGGAGTGCTAATGGGGGCCAGCTGGCCTAGCTCAACATGAGCCCTTATCGACAGAGGAATCTTCCTAAAGCGGCCGCCCATTTGCTCTAAAAGGCATTTTATAAGTATGTTTGTCTGGTCAGAATTGCTAGTGTCATGTGGGCCAGTGATTTGGTTAATTAATGGCCCATAGGCATACCATTTCTCTCATCCTGGGGGTTACAAGAGGAGAAATCTCTCCTTTCTAGCCAACAATGTGTGGTCTTTTACAGTCAGCAAAGGCATTTTTGGTGTCTGAAGTTTAAGGAGATCAAACTGGAACTATATTATCATCCGAAAATCTCCTAATGTCCATTTCCAGCCTTAAACTTGGGCCACAACTTCTAACAAATCCTCCCATGCATGTGCAGAGTAACACTAAGGAAGAAAGTGTTTCCAGCTTTGCAACATTCAAATCAGCTGACACAGTGGGATCCCATCCATCCGTCCATCCGTTTTCTGTAGCGCTTACCCTACACAGGGTCCCAGGGAACCTGAAGCCTCTTCCAGAGGACTCAGGGCACAAGGCAGGGGACTGGGTGCAAACCCATCACAGGGCACAATCACACATATATTCACACACAGTACAGACACCATTCAGCCAATAACACGTCTTTGGTCTATGGAAGGAAACTGGAATAACCCCTGCAGCATGGGATGGAGCATGCAAACTCTAGGCACGGAGGGCGGAGACGGGAATCAACCCCCAACCCTGGAGGAATGAGGAAAGCATCCTAACCACTAAGCCACCATGCCTCCACAGTGGGATTTTCAGACTTATTTTGGTCCAAAAATTAGCATTACCACTTACCAAGACTCCTCTTAGTGCAGCCGCAGAAATAAGACTGTACTTTCCAGGGGTCCTGAGTGGGACAACAGAAAAAAAATCACCAAGAGTTCAAAGCTGCCTGTGCTCTCAGGGTGATTGGGATAGGATTAGTTTCTCCTCTGTCAATCACAGTGACACAAACCAATCATGGGCACTTTCCTCTACGAGTGTGTTACCTCGCAGTTGTGAGGTTCTGTAATGTGAGCAAAAGGTTAAAAAGATGTACATCAGGCTTCACATGTCTCAGAGGGAGCACATGCTAGCGCTGAATGGTAAGAGTTGGTAAAAAACTGGGGAGAGAAGATTTTCTTGATGAACTTAGCATTAGAAGTTCTATCCCAACTGCATTATTTAGCACTCTGCTTCAACATAAGTATATAGGCTACTTCACACAAATATTAACTAATTGTCTGTTCACAACAAACAGCACTCAAGAATTAACCAATTTACACCCACAGCTTTTATGAAGTGTCTTTGGTTGAGCTCCAGCTTCTGTTTTAACCGCTTTTAAATCCACACCAGCTGTGACACGCTGCCCTGCTGCGTTTTTTACGTGCACGTACGTAAAAGTGTAAACTCCGTAGAAATCTATCCAGATGAAGCAACTACTGAAGATGATGAATACATGATAATCCTTTTCATGGTTATAAACGATTACAGATGTTCGACTGTTGCCATTTAAAATACCAAGAACTCAAATGCACACTAATATATATTTTTTTGGACTTGTGCGTTTTCTTGCTGTGCTCAATTCTCTCTAATATGATTCAGGATCCATTTCTGAAGACTATGGCAGCCGTCTGTGATTTTTTTCTGAATAAGGATTCATGTCTGCTAAATGCTGTGAATGTGAAATATAAAAACGTGTACACTTGAATCCAAAATAAAATATAATGACAGAAAAAATGTTCGCCGTAGGTTCTGCAAGCCAGCTTTGTTATTTCTACCACTAAATATCGCTATAAGTGCTATACTGTATGTGATCATACATCCTTACAGATGCACTGTACACTGGTCACACTGTTCTTTAACTGAAGAAGGGAATCTGTACTGATTGTAAACGCCCTGTACTCATTAATACTCGGTTTAAGTTCAATAACTGTTACACACAAGTCAGCATTTTCAATAAATGTCAGGATCATTTTCTTAAATGTTTTATTCCAACTTATACAAGCATGCTTGTATACTTATAACCAACAATACCCGTGTATATGGCGGTAAATTGCAGACAGCTCTGGAAGAGAAAGCAGACAGTTATGAAGCCCGAGGCTTAACAAAATGTAATTGCATTGAGATTTCTGCGCCATTCAATCCAAAACGAAACAGAGTTGTAAACAAAAGGCTGTGGTGGGTGATGCTAGCCAGGGTAAGGCGAAGGTTCACAGAAGGGTCAGACGGATGGAGGAGTAACAAGCCTTGCACAGCTAATTAGCTAAAGGGAGGTTAGATCTGAGGGTGCTTTTTCCAAGGTCTGAGCCTCAGCATGAGCGGTCAAAACATCCTCATTAACTCTCCCTCCCCACACAGCACTGTGTGTTATGTGTAGCATGAGCGCAATATTCAAGTATGATAAAACTGCCCAGAGATTTAAGCGAGAGAAAGTCACTGAGGACACTGTGAAGCAGCACACTGTCTGATGTTGATGTGTTTTGCTGCATGTCTAACCTCTGCTGCAGACAGTGGCGCTCCTGTGAGCGAACGCCTCCACCGCATGTCCAGCTACAGGTCGACCAGCTGCTCCATTCACCCCACCACTGAGCCACTTCATCCGGGTGGAGCTCCTCCGTCCCCTCCCTGCTGTCCTGGCCCAGGGATACAGAGAGAGAGAGAGAGAGAGAGAGAGGGAGAGACAAAGAGACAGGGAAGGTGAATAAGAAAGACAGGTAGCATTTTTACTCTTAAAACCTGGGAAGCTATTGGCCTACTCTTACTGCTGATGTCTACACTGTTCAAAATATTTTACTGGGATGTACACAAATGAATTGACATAGAGGTCCATTTACACAGGAAGATCAAGCATTTTTCTGCTGTGCTGATTAGTACAAATAACCCACATATCGAAAAAGCATTTTGAATGGGGTGGAGCTCAAAGTTTTTTGTTTCCCCCAGAATTCAATGTCCATTCAATGTCCATGCAAGCACTCGGCTTTAATCAAACTCTTGGGGGGGTCATTCTTCCAAGTAAACCTTTCCCAACAGACAATGCAATTGTGGATAGTCTTCTACAGACTCAGCAAAAAAATGGAAACCTCAGAAAATTCTGGACATTTTAAGGCACCTAATAACTCCTAAAAAACATTATGTGGCTGTATTTATGAGGGTATCATGTCTATTATATAATAATAATGATAAAAAAAATAACATTAATCTTCACTGATTTCAGGGGATGGTTAACCTCCTGACTAAACCAATATAACATCATGTTAGATTTATAAAGAACTGAAAAGCCAAATGCAGATGTACAGTACGGCTCAGACAGTGCAGTGCGAGTTCGTGGCTTGGTTATGCTGTGCCGATACGCGACACACATGAAGTTCGAGGAGGATGGGTGAAATGTAAACTCAATCACGGGTTTCAAAACAACACCTCTCCTTCAGAGCTCAGTAAAGCTGTGGGAGACAAACACCAGATCCTTGTAGAGGCAAACATAGTTCTCCTGCACTTGTCCTGCGACACCCCGGGGCAAAACTCAACAATTACCAGCTGGCTTCTAGGAAACGAGGCTTAAAGAGGTGGTCTCAGGTGAGCTTTAGTGGATTTAGAAGCAGATGAATTGAGAGCTGGTCCAGAGCTATGGAGCAAACAAGAAATGCGAATCTACAGAGTGAAGACATAGAGTGAGAAAGAGGTTTTTGACAGAAAGAGTACTGTGTTTGTATGTGATATTAGAGGCTAAATATTTTTACTCTCAAAACCCAGGGCAATACTGTTGTGGCGTTGCACCTATTTTCGTGAGAGCCTCATAATTTGTCACTACAAACTATGAAATTTGGTAGAATCATTACTTGGGTTTCTCATCCATTGTGCTTTCTCTTATTACACTGTCTCTGCTAAATCACTAACAGGTACTACATGACTGTAAAAACACATAACTATACACTGTACAATGCTTCCTCTAAGAATCATGTCAAAAGCACAAATGATCAACGACTCCTATATTTCCCCAGTTTATTCTTTTGAGGCTGTGTATATTCATTTCCTGTCAATGTACTTTTTCTGTACCTTTGCTCTGTTTTATGCTGGATGCCCCTTCTTGACTCAACCCTCTCATTTTATCTGTGCTCCAGGACCGGCAATCATAGTTAAACCCTCAGTGTCTGGATTGGTTCCTTGCCTGGGAATTGAACCCGGGCCACAGTGGTGAGAGCAGGGATCCTGCTGTTGAACGATTCATCCTTTTTTCCTTGTTCCACTCATCGTTTTTACGCTGGGAGCCTAACCCAGGGGAATCGGGGCTCAAGGCAGAGGATCAACAGAGCTCAACAGGGTGCCAGCCCATCACAGGGCACAATCACACAGACTATTAGAGATGCCAGAGATGCCAATATGCCTGTAATACAGGTCTTTGGACTGGGGGAAGAAATCAGAGAATTCAGAGAAAAACCACAATGCACTAGAAGATCATGCAAAATCTTCAGAGGGGGGAATCGAACCACAAACTCTGGCAGTACAGTAAAAATGTATTAACCATTAAGCTGAGAATTCACTAAGCCTCAGATGGTTGATCACTGCTTTGTGTACATGAGTTACAGGTCACTCGTAACTCTTTCCTAATTAATTTTAATTAATTAAATAAATGTTAAAATTTCCATATCAGTTGGATGCTCCAACAATCTATAACCATCATGTGCATATTCTCCCTCTATTATCTAAACAAGTATGTGAGAAAGAGAGATAGATGGAGGGAGAAGCTGGGACCTTTGAGTTCAAAATGAAAGCAGAACTGATAAAGGGAAGGCAAGACACAGGAAAGTAATGCAGATGAATAATGAGCTGGAGACACTGAGGAACAAGGGACCAAAGTGCTCGGTCCATCTCTCTTCAGAGGCTCTGAATGACTCAGACACATGAAAAGACCAAAGGCTGCAGACAAATTATACTTTATAAGTAAATTATAATTAGACTCCTGTCTGTCTGTTGTCTAGACGGAGAGATAATCACTCTTCCTAATGCCCGAACCTGCTCTTTAGTGTGACTTGGGCACGTCGCTGAACAAATCTCTCTTGAATGATGGGAAACGGCTGTTATAGTGCTGAGTGAACAGCAGCTTTGTGGTTTTCTCCTAGCAGCTCTGAGTGGAAAGTGTGGGAGTGTGGTCCAGTTCTGTACAGGACCATGTATGACCACTATCTTGTACTTGAAAAGATAAAGGATTTAAGGATTGTTTATTTTTATTCAGAAATGGGAATAAATCACAATGAAAATGTTTGGATAGATGATGCCATTTCACTCACATATGTAGAGATGTCAGTACTCATTACATCATGCTCATTTAATTTAATTAATAAATTTTTAATTTACTAATTTAATTTCCTTTTAAAAATAGTACATTATTTATGCTTATAATGAATACCATTGAAGCAGTGCTTATTCAATGGTCAAGAAATTCACAAAAATGTTACGTTAGTCAATAACTTCAGCTTCAGCATCAGCGCTGTTTTAGGGGAAGAGTGCCAAGAAGGCAACTTTTGGCCTTTGAGCAAGGCCTTTATGCCTCCACTGGATATATTTATATCTCTCCCTTCCTTGCCTCCCATTCTGAACCTCTCCCTGTGTGACTGTCTGCCTCCCTACTGTTTCTTTGTGTCTGTTTCTCTTTGCCTCTTAAATATTGCTTTTACAAGATAATAGCAAAGAACTTGCATGTAATTTGTTATAAAGTACAAGGACACATCTGCCCCAGTCAATGGAATCACACATAACAAAAAAAAAAAAAGACACCCCTTCGTACCCTTACAACCCCCGTCCCCCTCAGCCTCAGGACCTTAATGCATGTCCAAACAAGAATTTGCATGCCCATATGTTTTGTGTCTCAATAGCTTTTGGATGTTTATACCCTAAATAGGCGGAAAGACCTTAGAAAGGTCTTCTCTGTAGACATGTCTTGAGTGTGAGTGCGTGTGTGTGTGTGTGTATATATATGTGTGTGTGTGGCAGGCTTTTGAAGCAGGGGCTCCCCAAAAAGGTAACAGGACTTGTAGTATAATCGTAAAGATGCACTGCCTTTTGCAAGCCAGTTTATTCTTGATGCGATTGTAAATCTAATCGCTACAACTACTTTAAAGGAAAGATCCCTGCTGAAATACTTTAAATATGTTTATGCTGAAATATATTTTTTGACAGACTTAGCAATTCTGGTGCTTATTTGTTGGTTGGTGCTGTGTTTTCATTATTCTTTTAAGAAGTTAATGGTAGTGTGCAGCTTTAATGTTACATAAAAATTTCTAGAGGAGTAGCATCCATCCATCCATCCATCCATCCGTCCGTCCGTCCGTCCATCCATCCTCTACATCGCCTATCCTACTGGGTCACTGTGAATATGAAGCCTATCCCAGGAAACTCAGGGCACAAGGCAGGATACACCCTAGACAAAATACACGTATATCACAGGGTAATGCAGTAACTATGCCATTTAATAGTAGAAAAATAAAACACACAAACAGTCAGTCTTCTAATTGGTCCTAGAGCATTTAAAGTGTTAATGTTTACAAACTCTAAACACTCAGATGTCTGCTGTAACTTTGATGGAGTCCTTGTCAAACCGTCCAATACTGTGATCAAGGTGTCATCTTCAAATAAATCACTCACCTTGACTTCATGCCTCAGTTCCAACTCTTGTCCATGCCATTATTACATCCTGCCTCATCTACTGCAAAGTTCTCTTTACTGTACCAGATTACAGAACATCCAGACTGCTAGAGCTCTCACTCTCACTAAACATTCGGCTTACATTTCACCCACTCTCTAAGTTAACACCACTTCCTAGTGTATTCAATACAAAACACTCCTTCTCACCTACAAAGCCTTACATGGCTATGCCTCAGGTTATCTGACTGAACTGTTGATGGTTAATACCCCCCCATTCCTAGCCATGTGTTAAGGTCATCTGGCTCCAGTTTACTCACAATCCTTAGATTTAGACTTTCCTCACTGGCATGGCGGCAGGTCTTTAAGTGTTGCTGCACCCAAATTATTGGATACACTTCTACACAGGCTTCGAGAAATCTCCTCTATTTTTAGTTCCTCCTTCAAAACCCATACCGTCACTCAGTGCTGTCACTTTCTGATTGTCTTCCGGTTCTTTACATTTGGTACATATGCTATTATTATTATTATTATTATTATCCATTCTCCATACTGCTTATCCTGCTGGGTCACAGGGAACCTGGAGACTATCCCAGGAGACTCAGGGCAGAAGGCAGGGTACACCCTGGGCAGGAGCGCACAATTGTGCACACACTCACACACACATTCACACAATATGAACAATTTGGAGATGCCATTCAGCCTACAATGCATGTCTTTGATCTGGGGGAGGAAACCAGAGTACCCAGAGGAAGCCCCCTAGGCAGAGGGAAAACATTCAAACTCCACCCACCAGGAATCAAACCCCCAACCCTGGAGGTGTGAGGCAAATATGCACATCACCAAGCCTCTGTACCCCCTATTATTATTATTATTATTATCATTATTATTATAGGAATGGTGCAACGACTGATGTTTCTGGACACATTAGAGGTTCTTTAGTGTCCAAAGTCATACCTACCTAGGCAGGCTCTTCCTCAGTTGACTTCCTCAAAAAGAGCAGCTGACAAATTATATATATATATATATATATATATATATATATATATATATATATATATATATATCTCAGTATCATATAGTAGCATGGTATATTGGATACTTAATTATTGCTTATTCTCTTACTCCAGACCAAGACTTATGTCTTGTACTATATGACTATGACTTATGTCTTGTACTATAATTATAATCAAATTATTTTGCAAATATGACAGTTAAGGTAATCCTGCAGGACATTTAAATGACCACACTATACAAGAGGACTACTACCAGGGCTATAAAGATTTAGTTTGCCACTTTTCTGGTATCCATCAGGTTTTGAAATGCAAACCTGAAAATATTCATAAAACGATTTTTTTTTTAAAGACCATTAAAAGTTTAGGGAGAACCTTAAAAAAGGTTTCTTCTTAGTATAGCCTCATTAGTCTTAAACCCAATGCACCAAAAGGCTCTAATAGCATTCAGCCTGAACAACTTCGGAAATTCCACAGAGAGCTGAAGACTCCAGCTGGGCTTTGATCTCCGAGCACACAGTCCCACAAAACGAACAGAAAAGAGCTGAGTTTGGTCAAACTTCTGCTTCCTTCTTAGCAGTTTGGAAACTTCTTTCTGCGATGCATCGAGCTGCTTCTTTCCCTGTTTCCCGGTGAACTAACCGGCTTTTTTGCGCACATCTGCAGGCGAGCAGAGTTCATTGAAAGCATTTAACGGTGCTTATACTTACCTTAATGCTGAACGCTGCGGCTTTATCAAATGTCCGTATGTTGAAGAAAAGGCAATGAAAGAGCGTTTGTAGGAATGCTGTGGTCCAGAGGCAGTGCATGGTTCGTGTGAGAGAGGGGAGTCCTCGCCCCCTGATCTTAAAACACCGCCAGAAACAGAGGGAGAACCAATGATGGGCATCGCGATTCACTTTACTGAATCGACTCTTCAACACATACTAGTCTGAGGGAATCGAACTCCGTTAGAGTGATTCGTTTGATTCACCAATTACAACAGCGAACAGAAACCGCATAGATTATTATTATTATTATTATTATTATTATTATTATTATTATTATTATTATTTTACTTTTTCTTTATTAAAACTAAGAACAATCTAGTTTAATTTCTAACAAGACGTAGCTAGCAAAATGGATAGAAAAAAGAAGACAGATGGTTTTACGCGGAAAAAAGACATAAAATTAATACAAAGATTAAAACAACAACAAACCTTATGTGTGTTTTGATATTATTTGCGCATGCCCTCTCGAGCTAATCGAGTAACAGCGTGAAGCTGATAGATACATCACGCATGCGCAGTATCCGTGTTATACGTGATGGACAGGTAAACGCCGTTAAATGACAAATAACGGGATTTTTAATAATAAGGGTATGATATTGAAACGCAGTCAGCTTAACAAGACAACTGAATGCTTTTTAAGTTAACAAAATGTGTTTATTGACTTGGTATCAGTTAAAAATACATTTGTGATTTGTAAACGAATCATTTTTATTTTAGACGAATCGACTCTTTGAATTCAAGCTTCTGAATTCCGGCTCGTGAACAAAAATATACAAATATACAGGTTTTATTATTTTGGTCATTTTATTTTTTTTAGAAGTATAACATCGGATACATTCCCTTTGTTGAGGTTTCGTATTCTGGATAGCACTCTGGATTCGTGAATCAAATGAATCAAAAAGCAATTTGAAAGAATCAAATCAGCACTGTTAGAAGTGGCGTCCATCAGTGACTCAGTGAATCAGTTCCTAACTTAATGTAATGATTTCTAAATAACATGCACAAAATCAATTCTTGTTTTGTAGAAATTAGCTATAACATTTTGACATAAAGAGAATCAAACTCTTGCTCTCGTACATGATAGACATTTGAACAAAATAGTTAAAGCCCTATAAACATAGTCTGGTAATCTGTTATCCAATCAATCTGAGCTCATGTTTATTCATTCAGTTATCTTCAGTAACCATTTTATCATGACCAGGGTCACTAGGAATCTGGAAACTATCCTAAAAACACTGGACATGAGGCAGGACACATCCCAGTTGGGATACCAGTACATTACAGGGCACCCTGCACACACACACATTCACACCTAGTGGTAATTTGTGAGTAGCAAATCCTTCTACCCAGCATGTTTTTGGGAGGAAGGCCAGAGAACATAGAGAAAACACAGAAATGGGGTGAACACGCAAAGAAACTCTATAGATAAAGTTTCAGATTGAAGCAAGGACCCTTCAGTACTAATGACTGTAGTAATTTTTCATTAAAATAGTACACCATCTTTCATGAATATGAAAGTACACAATCTTATCAAACAGATTTAAATTTAGACAGTTTTATTTATGATAAATATTTCATCTGAAAAAAAAAATATATATATAAATATATATATATATACACATATATACACATATATATACATATATATATATAATACATATATATATATATATATATATATATATATATATATATATATATATATGTGTGTGTGTGTGTGTGTGTGTATATGTGTATATATATATATATATATATATATATATATATATATATATATATATATATATATATACATATATATATATCTTTGAGGATGAGGCACTTTGCATCATTCAGAGGTGCCTCCTTCAGTATGGACAGTACTGATAGATAGAGGTCACACATACCATGCTGACACTGACAGACACACAGACCATGTAGGTCATGTAGAAGGACATGCCCTGTTTCTTTGAGATTAACAGACACAGAGGCCATGTCTCCTTCACTGGGATTGACAGGGTCAGAGGCCATGCTTCCTTTTCACATACAGACAGGCCACTCATCTTTAATGGGACATGCCTGCTTCATTGAAATACCTTATACCTTATTCTCTGGAACTGTTGGACAGATGCCACACCTTGTTTAGTGGGAAGCCATGTTTGTTTCAGTGGGACTTATAGAGAGAGGCCATGCCTCCTTCATGTGGATTTTGGGAATTGGCTCTGACATACAGACAGACAGGGCAGTGGTGGCTGAAGTAATTAAAGCTCTGTGTTATTGACTGGAAGATCAGGGGTTCAAGCTACCACTGTTGGGTCCTTAAGCAAGGCCCCCAACCCACTCTGCTCCACTGCTGCTTTTTGACAGATTGTATTGACAGTGTTTTTTTGTTCTTGAAGTTTACACTGAATTCCTCTGGCCTGCAAAGAGTCATGTCATGCAATGGTTCTCAAAGTGGAGTATGGGGACCCCCAGGGGTCCATTAAACATAGCCAGGCAGTGAATATTATTTATTTTGTTACTTTGATGCATTTTTAAAGTTAACACATTTATCATTGCATTCTCAAAGGTATTAGCCCAGTTCACACTGCACTGAGTTTAATCTCAAGCATTATTAACCCCAAAATGTGTAATTATAGGCCTTTAATTGTTATCAATTATGTAAATTCTGGACCTAAATTGTTAGTAAGCAAATAAAATTAATTTATTCAGAAATAAAAATAAAAAAAATATATAATACACATATTAAATATTGTTTAAGTATTATAACAAAATATTGTTGTACATCATTTTACACAAATAATGAATAAATTTGCACTGCGGATGCCGTCAAACTCCTAAAGGGAGTTTATTTTACAGTGAAAACCCTAGAACCCCTAATCTAGCAAAAGTCCCTTGTTCTACAAACAGTATTGGATCATAGCTTCTTTGCGCTATCCTTTTAACGAGGTAGGTATTTGCACAAGAGGATGTTGTTATGGATATATTCAGTATGTAGGGGTACTGATAAGGGTAATAAATCAGCCAAAGTGCTATATGTCCAGCAAAAGACATGACAAATATAACTGAACAGAACAAGCTAACGATGCTCAGTCTCAAAGCGTAATTTCAGTGCATTTCAGTGTATGCACGTGAAGCTGTCAGTATAAATAAATGCATAGGAAGGGGTTAAAGTGTAGTTAATCATTTCAAAAAGAAGCCTAAGCTTTTTCACACCAAGATTATATTCATATGCCCTGCCCTAGGTGAAGAGCCTGAGAAATGAACCATCTGAGTGACATCAGCTGAAATTCATCCACACAGGCAGCAGGTAGATGGCGCTCACGGTCCAAGCATGCATGCGTATCCGCTGCTGCATCTGTGTAATAACAGGATGCTTTAATAGCACCATAGATGGCGCACATGGTTTAAATTAGTCCGTCTGTCGAGTCTATAATTGTCAGTTATGGAAGGGAGAATTAGGTACCAAACCAATGGTGGGCAGCTTTAAAAGGTCATGCGGTCTTGTAAAAGGCAAAGGGAATACACTAGGCTTATTTAACTGTCTCGGATAGATTCTGCAAACAGATTGAATTACACTTCTTAGAATCAGTGCATTATTTTACATTAATCTTATTCTTATTCCTGTTTGTTAGTACTGTTAGCTTAAAACTTTGTACTGTAAATGACTGGCAATGTTTTGGAATTAGAATTGTAAGTGAAATCTGTCAATTTATCTATTTTCTAGAAAGGGTGTGGAACTCATTGAATCCCAGATTCATTCACAGATCAGATGGAATTCTACTTATATTAAAATCCCCAATGTACTGTAGGTTTTTTTTTGTAACAATCAGACTTTTGTTCCATTTTGTTGGGCAATGATGGGACAGGGTAGAATATTGATGGTAAATGATATCAAAATGGATCATTTGAATGCAGTAGAAAATGACAAAATGTATGCATGTGGTCTTGCTAATGAACACAGAGACTTGTTTGTGTTGCTCACCGTATGATGTTTCCTGAATCTGCTTATGAAACGAAAATATATGAAGTCAAGAAGTATTTAAGTGTGTATCGTGTCAAATGTAGGTAGAAAGTAGACGTGGAAAAAATTTGCTAACATTCATTTTATCTGTTTTTTTTTATTATTATTTGTGCTGTGTTATGTTTATGTGTTGTTATGTGACATTATCTAATACGATCATTTTCAACATTTTATGTCATTTTTAACATCTAGCCAGGAACAACAAATAAAAATTAGCCTCTTATGGTTTATGGTTATTGTTTATTGCTGATTTACAATCATTGTCTGACAAATATGTTGGTAAATTACACTTAATCAAAAAAACACCCCTGACTCAGCTGACCCGCTTGTAAAAATCCCTTTAAAAGTTTACATGTGTGTTAGAGCAGGAAACACTAAAAGGTGCAGTGCAGTGGGAGCAAAAACTGAGCTCCAGTCTGTAATCCTAAGACTCCTCCCCGTCTGCAGTGATGGAGTCAGGTCCTTCCCACTTTCCTTCTTCCGAGCCGGCTGACCTTTCAGGGATCCATTCATCAGAGAATATCCAAGGCTACAACACAACCTGCACAGTCTGTAGAACAGCAGCATTTTCTTCTAATTAAACAGGTTGTGTATTATTGTCACAGAAGCTCCTCACACCTTGGAGGAATTTGTAAACTATTAAATTAACGTATTCAGTGATTCAAATACTTCATACAAAGCATTCTGGACTGTGAATTAAGAAGAGATCACATTAGGAGCTTTTAACGGTTGTTAGTGGATTTGTGGATAATCGGCATGATGATGCTCTCATTAAGACTGTTACTGTTGGCTGGGAGTGGTGCACTTTTCTTCTTACCACTGGCGTGGACTGGTGTGATGGAGAGCACATCCCAACAGAACCAGGTTTTTTCTGAGGAATTTGAAGATGCAGCACTGGAGGATGAACTGGACAATCAGGAGAACGTTTTAACCCAGGTAACGTTGCTGAAGGCCATGAGATAGAGATTACAATAGTAGAAGTGATTCAAGTGTGATACCAAAAGAAGTAACAGGTTTAAAAGCTTGGAAAGGTATTGAGGGATGCACAAGCAAATCTGAAAAAGATTCAGTTTAAAAAAAGAAAAGAAGATTTGGGGTTTTCCAAAAAATAAAAAGCTATGGTTTTGGTAAATCATATTGTTTGCTTTGAGTGCAGAAATTGGTGCCTTTGAATTAGAAAATTGCCTGTTGTCTAGTGCTTTTCCCGGAGAAACCCTTTAATCTGTGCAATGTGTGCATTTTGGTGATTTATTGCACTGGCACACACCTGAGCTCAAACTCTTCATGATGTTAAACTACATCTGTAAGACAAAGACACCACAAAATTCTGTACTACAGTCCAGCAAAAGCAAATTCAGTTAATGCCTACAAAGTAGTGCTGGATATTTCTAACCCATCTGCAGCATTTTTGCTCCACCAATGTTCATTCAATGTGTCCTTAATAAAGCCGGAGACACTGCAGAACTTTTCTCCGTTAGTCTATTCTACATTATGAATGTTTTAAGTTAATACTTTCGCTACTAATAAAATAAAAATGCCCTCCAGAAAGTTTCCATCTTTCTCAGGTCAAATCCTCTATATTTTGATTGAGTTGGTATACAAATAAAGACCAACATGCATGCACAAAATGATTCATTCAGTTCTTTTCTTCAGTATTAATGTAATACAATGCAAATATAAAAGTTCACACAGTTCACAGTGACCTACTCTGGAAGTCTTAATCTAACCCTGCTGGTTTAACCCTTCAGCTCATAGGCGACTACGACAAAGTAAAGACTCTCTCAGAGGGCCCGGATTGCCGCTGTAAATGTGTGGTCAGGCCTTTGAGCAGGAGCGCCTGCAGGCGTATTGAAGAAGGGACTGGAAAGCTTGAGGATTTCTACACGGTGGAGACAGTGACCTCAGGACCCAATTGTAAGAAGTGTGCATGCATCGCCCCTCCATCTGCCCTCAATCCCTGCGAAGGAGACTTCAGGTTTAAGAAGCTCCAAGAGGCTGGAAAAAATGATGTCAAGGTAAACAGGAAGGGAACAAAACTCATTTTTAACTTCTGAAGATTTCAGTGTGAAGCTGGATTGAAAGCTTATGTACGATTTTCACTCAACGCAAATGGGCTTATGGAATCTTTCTGTCTATAGTTTTGCACTGGAGCTACAAGAATTCTATAGCTGACAAGTTATAGCAGTCTATTTCACCCCAAATGTTTCAGAAATACATGCCCAAAACTATACATACATGTTTCAAATCACATTGTTACGCTATGTTTTCTTATCCTGGCTCTAAAAGAAAGAGTTTAGCAGAGATCAACTTCATCACTTATGTACAATTTCACCATCAAAATTTGGAGAGCAGAGCCTGTGGTTTGGATACAGTGACTCCAGTCTCCAGATGTCATGGTGTTCAGCTATACAGTAAAGTTTTGCTCATGTTTAAAGATTACATTAAAGGTCAAATCTGCATGTGAATACTGTTAGGCGAGCTTCATTTCCATTACTACTAAAGAAACAAACTTCAGACATCCTGTCCGATCGGATACATTTGGCTTTGCGAGGAAATTATGCGAGCTGATTTTCATTTAAAGCCAGTAGTTTAGTTCTATATCATAGATGTTTTTTTTTTTGACCATATAATGTTCCTTTAACAGCTTTCCACCATCATGGACTTACTGGAGGGGGCTTTGTATGGGATGGATCTGCTAAAGTTGCATTCGGTCACCACTAAACTTCTGGCACGTGTGGAAAACATCGAAAAGGTAAATGATCTCTTCTTTATTATGACATTAACATTTATTGTAATTGACTGAGTAGTTGGGGTTGCACGAGAATAAGAGTAGCTTTAGAAATATAGAAGTAGATTGCCGTTTAAATACCTGGAATAGAATTACTGATATAAAATACAGGTGTATTGAGTACACTTAGCATATTGCATAAGATTATAAGTACAGATAAACTATAGAGAAGTGATGAAAATAGAAGCCTGTATGTGCAAAATATACCCGCACATGGCTGAACAGACTGAAGTTAGAGCTGCGTAAAGGGAATAATATTGCCGAAAATGAAATTTACACACATATCTCAAATATATTCAGTGAGCAAGGACATGATGGTTTTTACTTACATGGTTTCACAGTTGCTAAGTGAGCAATAAAACACGCCTGTCATAGATATCGTCACGGAAAATGAATCAAATCTGAATTCAACAAGAAATGTTGAGTTACTGAACATACTGCACATCTTCGTTGATTGACTTTATTGGGAGTAAGATGGAACAATGTGTGCAACGTATTTTAGGTTTGGAAGAATGCAAGTTAAGAATTCCCGCTCTTCTCCTCTCTATTGGCATCAGACAAAGGGCATTTGAGTGCAGTATATATTTTAAGCCGAGCAAATCTTTTCCTTCCAGTCATTTTCCGGAAATGTGACAAAGGAGCAAGGGAGCATGAAAGAGGAGAAAGGGCAAGGGAAGGACTCGCATGCCCACCATCACCTGGAGAAGAAAAGACGATTGAGCCAGCTAGAGCCTTCGCTACAGAATAAAGTGGCTGCAGCTTTTGCACACACAGAGGTGAGAAAGATTATGTTGAGATACACCAAAGCCAGCACACACACACACACACACCACACACATATATAGTGTACAGTTCCCACACAGAATAGTGTGGGAAGACAAATTCCAAACACTAAAATTAAAATTTTATCTTAAAAGCATTTGTTCAGAGCTACAGATCTGTCCTCGCAGTTCAAAAAAAAATGCTGTCTAGAACCCAAAATAGATGGTATGTTTGGCTCGCATCTTACAGTTGAGTTGATTTAGGATTAAATCAGGCTGCAATAAAACTGTGCCAGAGTTTGATTGAAACTGGACCGAAATCATCTTTCTTACATGGTGTTAGTTCATACTCAAGTGCTGTGTTCTTATCTGTACAAACACCCCACAAGAGCATTACTGTCCAAGCTCTCAGCGTGGAAAAACACATTTCCTGTCTCATATGATAAATGTTTCATGTTAACTGTTAGCATTTCAAAAAGTTGTTTATTTTCTAGGTTATTTTCTAACTCGGTTTTCAGCATTAAGATTTCCAGTTTGGTAGAGTTGATGCTAGCTAGCTATTGAGTGGAGATTTTCAAAAATGACCTCTCAAACAATTACATTAAATTATTCAGCAGTTGTGAAGTGAGACAGAAACTAATCCAAGCCGAGAGCTGAACAGTTAAGGATTAAGTGCCTTCCTCAAGGGACTACAGTGGTTTTATGTCACTTTTGTAAACTGTAGTGTGTTTACAATCACACACCACACACCAGTAACCCACTGCATGCACTGTGGTACCTCCCGGACACTATCACACCAGGGACAGATGTCTGATAATGAAGTGGGAGACCCTAATTTCAGCCAGACTTCCAGTATTCACTAGAGGTTCTGGTATGTTTTGTCAACAAACACAGACAAGAGCCACAAACTTTCACAGAAAGGGGCGGTGTGATTGACATGGCAGATAACCAACCAACTTCCTGCAGGCGATTGGTGAACACATGAGTAAAACTCTCAACACAAACTGCTTCACATAAAACTTGAAAGGGAGGAATTTATAAATCTGTGAACAAAAATAAAACCCCCCAACAAACTACTGTGTTGTTCCTTGTTGCTGTGGTTATATCCACATCTACCATCATACCTTTAATCTTTCATTCGGTAATTCGAATATAGTGTACACTTAAAATGATTTGAGAAAGGTAATATTTAAGGATAGCTTGTAGGTCCAGACAGAATATAAGGGAGTTTTTACTGGAGCATATTTGTGGTTCAGACTATTGTTTCAACATGCTTTAAAAAAAAAATCCACCATTGTAACTCCAGTGTGAATGACAACCACATGATAGTGCTAAATTCATCCATCATGTCCACATTTCTATAGATATTTTTAGATAAACTGTCTTATTGCACTAAGACGCTTTCATATGACCGGGAAAGTTTAGTGCCTTTTTGTTTGACTGAAATTTGTAAATCAAGTGAGGCATCTTAAGTAAGATCAGATTGACTGACGGAATATGAAATCTTTATTATAGCATATCTTTTCTTTGCATAATCCAGCTGAGGAAGTTGGGGCCAGCTATGATACAGCACCCCTGGAGCAGAGAGGGTTAAGGGCCTTTCTCAGGAGCCCAAAAGTGGCAGCTTAGCAGTGCTGAATTTTGAACCTCAGCCTTCCAATCAACAACTCAGAATCTTAACCACTTGAGCCACCACAGCCCACATAAAGGCTCTCAGAGCTCCCAGCATGCCTTGCAGGAAATGCTGAACCCATAACACACATTGCAACCTCCACCCACTAACCACTAGCGCCTAAACATCCCTGGAGACTTCAAACTACATACGCACACACACACACATATATAGAGTATATCACATTTTGAGGTCATCGAAACAATGTTAGGGTTAAAATTAAATTAACAACAGCGCCAAACACAAAGCATACCCAAGCCAGTATTCTGAACACTCAGTCTAGCTTGTAATTACACACACATACTGGAAGGATACAGTTTGTTAGCAGGGCTAACCAAGCATCACAAGTTCCAGCTCTGTGGAAAGTATTAGCCGACATTGCTGTGTCAGCCTGGCAAAATTTAATGCTTAATTATTCGATCAAAGCCAGCTTCCCCAAAGCCTGTCCTGAGCATTAACCTACACCACAAAGTCCTCCTTATTTCACAGTGCAGCTTTTTATTAAAGAAACAGTTTGGCAAAAAAAAAAAAATTAAATGCACATTTTCCCCCTCGAACCCCAAATGTAGTCAATCAGCCAAGATGTTTGGTCTCTGATATTTGATTCCTCAGATGTGTACTGGAGTTATGAGGAGCATGCCAGTCCATATTAACCTCAAAGCTTTAGTGCAAATCTCAAGAAGTGCATAAAACACAATTGGCCAGATGTACAGTACAGTATATACTAGTGTTATAGCTGAATATGAATACATTAAATGGAATGGACAGATGAATCCAAGTAGATAAAAGTACAGATTTGAATGCAAGGCACATTTTATTACGATGTGGGCATGAGGGAGCGGTGAAATATGTTCATGGGAAATTTAGACTCTAAGCATTTACAACGTTTATTCATTGTTCCTCAGTAATTTCCTGGTGAGGGTTTAAATATAACCAACTAAATTCTCTGTAATACAGGTGTTGTTTTTCAGGGGGTTTGCTTGGCCCCTTAGTTCCAGTGAAAGGAACTCTTAATGCTAAAGACATTTTGAACAATTTCATGCTT
The DNA here is from genome assembly GCF_019097595.1 of Hemibagrus wyckioides. Lineage (NCBI taxonomy): Eukaryota > Metazoa > Chordata > Actinopteri > Siluriformes > Bagridae > Hemibagrus > Hemibagrus wyckioides. The sequence goes on from NC_080726.1 coordinate 8,514,312, forward strand.
CCAACTTTGTGGGAACAGTTTGGGGATGACCCTTTCCAGTGCACAAAGCAAGGTCCAAAAAGACATGGATGAGTGAGTTTGGTGTGGAGGAACTTGACTGGCCTGCACAGAGTCCTGACCTCAGCCCTACAGAACACCTTTGGGATGAATTAGAGTGGAGACTGCAAACCAGGCCTTCTCATCCAACATCAGTGCCTGAGCTCAACAAGTGTGCTTCTAGAAGAATGGTCAAAAATTCCCATAAACACACTCCTAAACCTTGTGGAAAGCCTTCCCAGAAGAGTTGAAGCTGTTATAGCTGCAAAGGGTGGGCTAACTCCATATTAAATTCATGTGCAGGTAACGGCAGATGTCCCAAAACGTTTGCCAATATAGTGTACATAAAGCTCAGTTATAACAGCTCAACACAGTCCTGTGTACATCTCTAGTTTTTAACAGACAGGGATGTAGATGAGGTTGAGGAACTGAGCTAGAATTCATATGCTTCTCAGGATATAGTGGTAAAGTCCATATTGAAAAAGAAAAGAGAACTGTTCCAGGTTAGGCCACCCACTTTGAGCTTGAATACAGATACTGATACAGATCTACACACCTAATGTAAACAACATGATTTGTTTGCAGAAGAAGTATGAGGAGAGGTTTGTAGGGAGCCAGGACTCCAGCAGGGTACTGAAGAGAAGCCATGTTGAAGACTCAGAGGAGCAGAATTTTGTGAAGAGCAAAATAGGACCAAATGGGATGAATATCAGGAGTGTGACCTTTTATAAGGCTGAGACTGAAGAGGATGATGATGGAGAACAGAGTGGTGAGTTTGCTTCACATGGCTTGTGGTTAATACTGGCTTCCCTGGGGTTTAATGTCTATTACTATCACTAAAGGACAATTAAAACGTTTTTTCTGACCTAATCACCATCTCCTGCCTTGTTACCATAAAATTATTTCAAAATATTCATTTGTTTTGTTCCACTTCTCCTAGCGTGGGTCAGGTGCCAGTAGGCTAATAAAGCAAGTACAGACTTCTCTAGCCCCAGTCACAGATTTCAGCTTTTCCTGTGGGAACTCTAAACATTCCTAAGCCATTTGTGAGATATAATCTCTCCAGTGAGTGCTAGATCCTTCCCTGGGGTCTCTGTTTATTAGGGTGTGCCTGTTACATTATTGGAGCTGATGAAGGGGCAATTTGTAACATGTTTGAACAAACTCGGCCTCCTTATTCAGCCCAGTAACATCTGCCACCTGTACTCAAGACATTTGGTCACTATCCACAGCTTATGTCTTTTGTATGTATTTTCATCCAAATTTCTAGCACTGAACTACAGAGTCTTTACTGAAATAGCCATTTTAAATGCTGCATGATTGAAAACCTTCACACTCATATTTTTTATTAAGCTCTTCAACCCACAACTTATCCTTCACAGCAGGAACAGATGATGTGTTGAGTGGTGATGGTTCAGTAGATTTAATAATAGAAGACCAGATCCCCAAACAACAGGACACTCAATCCTCAGACCCTCAAACTACAGCCACTATGGCACCAAAGGTGAACAGTGAAACCGCCACAAACGTGCTAACCATCACAAAGCAGCCTGAAGAAGAGTCCTGGGAAACTGAGAGGATGATTACAACCAGCACAGCGACACCACTTTCCTTAACAACCTTCACCACCACAACCACCGCCACCACCACCACCACACAGCCGACGACCACCAACAGATCAACATCCATCTCAGCTGCTCCTAAAGATCCAAAACCACAGCATAACTCCACATCTGCAGCAAAAAAACACAGTGTGAGATCTCGACTCAGCTGGGACGAAGAATCTGTAGTCTCTACAGACTCACCAAAGAATTCTGGTAAGTTCAACTCTACCATGTGGTTAAAATTCAATAAACAATTCTCAGTATTATCACAGTATTGATTTTAAAAACTCCATCAATTTCTGAGTTGTCAGTCAGTTATGACAGGTTCAATACCATGCTCATTTTACCTGTACTCATACTCAAACATGCTCCTATACCAATATTCGATACCACAGTTTTTCATCCCCTAAAACCACACAAAAGGCTGATCAATATTATTTTTTCTTTACAATTTGTAGGTGTATGCAAGGACACGTTAGCTACCATCGCCGACCCTGTGACTCACAATACCTATGGCCGCAATGAAGGCGCCTGGATGAAGGACCCAAAAGGCAATGGCAATGTCATTTATGTCACAAACTACTACTATGGCAGCCACCTACTGGAGTTCCGTGACATGGATACATTTAAGCAAGGTGATTATTATACTATATATTATATATTATATTTATTGTATTATATCTGGTAGCCAATAAAAATCAAAATATTATTGCATTCTAAATTATTATTGCCACTTATACCACTAACACAATTTATAAAAAGCTAATAACACTAAATGCTAATGATTTAAGTGTTGGCCATCATTCAGAAGGCCAGACAAAGAACATTTGAGACCAAACTTCTACCCTGTTATTGATACACCAACACTGTGTAATGCAAGATTTTGTAAACTTTGCTTTTCTTTGCTATCTTTTCTGGATTTTAAGCTAGCTAGATGACTTTTAACACATGGGGTGGCAAATTATCATAAAAGTATTGTAATTTATATCATTTAGCTCATTTATTTCCAAACTGGCCCTTGTGGATAACGGATGGTTCTTGATTAATTTAGTTGTGTAGGGTTCTGTGTAAGAGCAAGGTTATGATTACTTATTCTTTCATGTTTTATCCTATATGTATCATCCCTTGTGAAGGTATTTCTCAGTCCAGATTTTACCTCTGCCTAGCATGATTTCACCAGCAATTTTCACACAAATCTAAATTAGTGTACTCTTTCTGTACTATAAGATTATAGTGGTTATGCTTGTGGGTAATAATTGGTGTGTTTTTGGTTTTGTTGATTACTGATCTAACACACTGTTGGTTCTGATACGGAATAAAATGATTCATACTGTGAAGCACTGATAACAGTGTCTTGTCAAACTACTGGACAAACTCTGGGCAAACTCTGTGGGTGTTAATATTAGAGCTTTTTATTTTCTGTCCACTCAGGACGTGTCAGCGGCTCCTACAAACTGCCCTACAACTGGATTGGCACGGGTCATGTGGTCTACAATGGTGCCTTCTACTACAACCGGGCGTTTTCGCATGACATCATCAAATATGACCTTCGTCTGCGTTACGTGGCGGCTTGGACCACACTGCATGATGCCATGTTTGAGCATGAGGATGAAGAGGCACCCTGGAGCTTTAGAGGACACTCTGATGTGGACTTTGCTGTGGATGAGAGTGGCCTGTGGCTGGTTTATCCGGCTCTAGATGAAGAAGGCTTCCATCAGGAAGTAATCATCCTGAGCAAGCTCAATCCTTTCGACCTGCAGAAGGAGAACACGTGGAGGACAGGCCTGAGGAGGAACAGCTACGGGAACAGCTTTGTCATCTGTGGTGTCCTGTATGCCGTGGACAGTTATGAGCGCAAAAACGCCACCATTAGCTATGCTTTCGACACGCACACACACACTCAGATGGTGCCACGGCTGCCCTTCCTGAACAACTACACTTACACCACACAAATTGACTATAACCCAAAAGACCGCACACTCTATGCCTGGAACAATGGCCATCAAGTGACCTATGATGTCATATTCGCCTATTAATTACTGTATTGCGATGATATCTAGATCATAACTAGATTACTGTTCTGCACTTTTTGTAAAAGAATTACAAGACTCAGTGGATTGTAGATCAGTCTACCTGGTCAATATATATTTTTTTTTACAATATGCCACTATTTTATTGCTGTTTGTTGTTCTGTTTGCAGTGTGTAAAGTGCATGTTTCTTTAATGTGCTTATCATTCCATGGCGAAAATGTTCACTAAGTTAAAGCCTCAGCATGCTTTATGTGGTGAAATCGTTCTGCTTGGCTGTCACGAAAAAAGTATGATGCAATTGCAGAGCAAACAGTCATCATGCAGAGCCTTCACTTGCCAATCATGCCTGTGATTGGCCACTGCAAGTGAGGCGTACCCGAGATTCATTCCTGTAGTCATGGAAATTGAAACAGTGCCATCTGCTGTACTGGAGCACTTGTACGCCACAGTCGATGCAAACCTGCAGCGTAGGTGAGCTTGTAAGCTTGTGAGGGTGGTTTTGTCTTTGTACAACCCTTTGCTGTTTTCGCATTAAGCATACTGAGGACTTTACTGACAAAGTCATTGTTACGGCTTATGTATGTATTTTGTAAATAATGTAGTTAATTTAAAATAAATGCCATGCCTGTATTGCGTAGAGTGATGAATTACGTATCAAGGAAAAAATAGACTTTTAATTTAATTCAACAGCATTTAATAGTTTTATTGTCAAATAATTTTATATAAATGTTTTTAATCGGTGGTGCAAAGAACCTTATATAAATTACCAGGAGGCTCGCCAGCATTTAACACATTCTGAGCAAGTGTATTTGGAATAAATGAGATTATATCTTATAAAAAGTTGATTTACAATATAAATAATATTATAAAAAGCAATTTACAAAAATGTATACATTGAAAAAATATTTATATGTGTACATTTTTGTACATTCATTAAGGTGAAGAATCCATTCAATTTCTGAGCGTTTCTTTTCACTTTCATAAGAATAAAATCTCAAGAAGTGAAAAAGAAACAGAAAAAGTGACAGAGTGGATCTTTGACAATCTTGTGAACCCAAATAATTAAAACAATGGCATATATGAGGTAATAAAATACATGTGCAGAGCCATCCAGAATGAAGGCATTGATGCTGTGGACAGAATATTTCATGAAAACCCATTCTGATGTTCTAATGTTGACTTTAGTATAAAGTCACTACTTCCACTTTCAGTTAAGCAAGATTTTTCCATACCTTTTGCCTTACTTCTCCACCACTACAGTTAGTGGAGATATTAAAACATTTAAAGACAGAGGGTAAATGTAAAAGCCATTCTTTGGCAAACAGAGCTTTTTCAAGCCCACAGACACAAGAGATCGTCCGCAGTCTCAAAAAGACATCTGAGAAACTCATTAACAAACTTCACAGCCAGGTAGGCCTGGTTCATTTTCCTTCACAAATCTCAAGGGAATCTATTGTAAAAATTCTCCATGGATCACATATGGCATGTAAACTAGCAACCTTTCTTAATATTGATAAAAAACTATGGAAAAGAATAATCCTATAGCTCTTTATGTCAGATTATTAAATAATTTTAGAACAAAGCAAAGCCATGCTTAACACGAGAGCAATATGTGTTAGGGTTAATAAGTTCAGAAATGTAATCCTGTAGGGTGGAGGGGAATCTATAAACTACCATAGAAAGAAAACAAACCAATTTTACATAACCAATAAGATCATATTTGAGCTGAAGTCCCAATTTCTATGAAGAAGTCTATATATTGAATAATTATAGTCTACTATAATAATTATATAATTTGATATAAATATGTAATTGTATATAATTATGTATAATTATAATACACTTTAACAAACAGAAATGTGGGATTTCACATAAGCAAATTCTCCTATGAACTATTCCTTTAAATAATTGTACATTTTTTGTTATGGCATTTTTTAAAAACCACATTAAAACTTTACTCAGCTAACAGTTTCTTAGTTGTAATAACCTGGCAACCCTGTCTTTCACTAAAATGAGAAAACGAGAATGATGTCTTGAGACAAACAAGAGATTTCAACTACAAATGAAGTGGACAGCAGTTTGGATGTCCATGACATTTCATCGCTCTGTAAACGAGGATTAGGTGAGAGTGAAATCCACTTTGCATAATCCAGTAAGAGCATGAGATTGCTGTCAGAATCAAGTGTTTTGTGATCTCTCTCTTTCACCTCTTCATCCTTTGGGGCTCATAGTCAAAACCAAGGTTCTGTCAGATATCAAAGGCATGGTTTCCTTTTCCATCACTTCATTTTGACCAGGAATCTTTGCTTCCTTCTCTGTATTGATGCAGAAAGCCTCTGGGATCTACTGGCGAGACAGGAGGAAAGCGTTCTTGCCAGACCAACCTTCAGGAACTGACCAACAGGAATAAACTGTAGGCCTGTGTCTACATGCATGACAAAACTCACTAACCTTCTCCCAATGGAAGGAAGATAGACTCATAAACTCTGGGTGGTTTTTAAAACATCTGATATTAAAATTTATGAATGCTTATTTAGCAAAGAAGCCACCAATTTTCACCTGAAATAATGATTACTGTTGGATATTTTCAGATGTACTGTAACTGGATTTCATCCATTTAGACACACAGCATGCATGGAGAAGGTTGGAAGGTGACCATATCTGCAAACATCCCTGAAAAGGGAGTGAGCAACCCCTGAGGAATTGAGGTTTATTTTGGCACAGATTTCTGTCTGCCTGCCATGGCTACCACACAAGTGCAGATCTTTCATTCTGTATCTCAGTGTGTCTCTATCAGACACAAATATTGGGAAAATTCTGGAGAAACATCAATAGTGAGAACTTCATCATGATGTAATCATTCATTCATTCATTCATTATTCATTATTCAGTGTATCCTGGTCCAATAAACCAAATGCTACTAAATCATCACCAGAGCTTTGTATATTTCTTGTATTTCTTCAACTTAGAAAGATACTTAGCTATTACTTACAGCCATTTCTTTTCTTTTTTTTTTCTTCAGCACTCAAGATGATCACTTCAGAAGAGAATGAGTACATCCCAGTTCATCAGAAACACTCCCAGTACCAGACACATAATACACTTCCCAGCTGTTCATGGACTTTTTGAACTTTACTCCATTTTGAAGAGTGACAATGAAAGCCTCTGGGGCTGAAAAAAAAACAGACAGATCAGAAACATTGACCCTGAAGCTGGGCTTGACCAGAACTTTGATGAACTTCAACTCAGTGGTGAAGAATGAAGAGTGAAGAATGAAGAAGCAAAGGAAATAAATAGAGCGGGGATAGCAGCAGTAGTCAAGTCTTAAGTATAATATTTGGACAAGATTTGAAAACATAACATGACTCCAGAGTCTGTACATCTAACTGCTTCCTGTTCTCCTGACCACTTCAGCAGAGTTCTTACTTGCATTATTTGTTTCGCTTGTGTCTGCTGGCTTTCCTAGTTACTTCACGTTTCTTATGTGCTTACCTTCTTGCTGACCTAATATTTTTACAGGCCTCTACGACTTTTAGGTGGATTCTCCAGTTTCTTGTAGATTATCCCACATACATCTTACCTGATAGATTCAACCACGTATTCTTCAAGCCCCGGAACCAGTTTCTTTTAGCCTCTGCCAATAATTTTATGCCAATAGCCCATCTTGTCTGGAGTGGGGACTCTGAGTGGCTATTAAGTACAAACCACACCTTCAACTGAGTGGTTTGGAGAGAGCATGTGGAACTGTAATGGGGAAAGAAGGTATTCTTAAATACTTGGGCAAGTTATTCTGCTAGAAAAGTCTGAGAGCCACCCTTCTTCACTCAGTCCACTTAAGAGTCTTGGGTAAGAGTCACTGAATAGTATCAGTGGTAATGAATATGAAACCTCCATTACAAAAAGTAAAAGTTATTTCATAAATCTAATAAGGTAGGCCTAATGTGTGCTCCAGCTGCTACTTTTATATACCTTAGAGAGGATTTCTGGTTGCAAATCTTTACCTGGGTCTGATGTATCCATGTAGATGTGATTCTATTCCTTCCAGCCTCTGATGGAACTCCAACCTGTTTAGTCTCTGATTTAAAGACCAAGTGGGAGATCAGACTTTTGTCTCTTTTTCTCATCCAGTGTCTCAGATACTGCTCACTCTCTGCCTCTTCCAGTTCAAATTATGTTCAATAAGACTTTAATATATAAGTCACTTTAAATATCAATCTATTAAAGCAGGGTTGTTGATTGGAAGGTCGGTGTTCAAACCTCAGCACCACCAAGCTGCCATTGTTGTGCCCTTGAGCAAGGCTCTTACCCCTCTTTGCTCCAGGGGTGCTGTATTATAGCTGCCCCTGTGCTCTGACCCCATCTACTTCAGCTGGGTTAAAAAAATTCCACTGTTCTATAATGTATGTGTGGCAATAATAAAGGCTTCTTCTGCTTTTAATTTTGCGCAAAATGTCTTCTATGCATAAAGTGTATAAGGACACAGATTTGACTTTGGGTGGTAAAGTGTGTTGTCAAAGCCAGAAGGTCGACTTGTAAAATTCTCCATGATTATTAATTGTGCATCACTAAACTTCCACATCATTCAGCTCTTATAACAGTGGAAATGTGGCCCAGGTCCTAAAAAGCCTAGCTGGTTCCCTGGAGCAGTACCAACCCCAGCAACAGCGGTGTGCCAGTATAAAATGGAGAATTTTTGTCAGACCTACTGGCTCAAGCACTGTCCGTGTGTTCGTTCTAGTCCTGTTTCTGATCCATACATAAACACTCCTGTATTTTTGAGCTATGTTTCTAGGGTTTCCAGCATCCTTGTTTTCCTAGCTTCCATGATTTTAGTCTTTTAGTTTGTACTGTTTCCTTTTGTTTAGATCAAATTAATTCCCTCTAATTCCCATGTCCTCTCAATTTTCGCTACGTTTGGGGACTTCTCCTGTCAACCGTAACTTCCAGGATTCATGCTACCCATGATATTGACTGTAATCATTTATACATGGAATAGCCTAAATAATACAGTTTAGTTACAATTACAGTGCAATCACATATCGGATATTCTTTGTAGACATTATGAAACTTGAAGATGGCTGAAATTTTGCTTTATATTTCAGTGCGCTTGAATGCTGAGTTGGGAATTTCTGAAAAGAATTGTAGCTTTGTGTTGAATAATATTGGGTTCTTTATTAGAGGCATAAACACTTGGGATTATCATAGCAGAAATTCCTAGTATAATCATTTCCTTACAGTGCAGAGAGCCGCTCTAAAAGAGTAATATTAATGTCAATCAAGCAGTTATAGAATATTGAAAAAATGAAAGAATATCGGTATTGAAACATACATGATTCTAACATACAGTAAATATATTCTGACAAAAGACTTTAGATTATAGCACGTCTCAGACTTATATGATATATGTGCATGAAAGAGGCAAAGACGTGGAAAAACCCTCCTGCATCTGGATTCTTAAGGGAGTGTGGATAGCCAAAAACACACACATGTCCAGTGTTAATGTGGATGTGTGCTTCAAGTCTGTACAAGGATATAAAATGTTTTTTCAGCTGTTATTTCCAGAGGGGAACCTTTAGGGCCTTCTAGGCCTTGTAAAGTCTGATGAATTTTTCCTAAACCGAAAAATGTCATCTATAATTATTTTGTTAATTTTGTACTTCACTTTACTTAAACATTATTCTGCTTGTTATATTTAATGTATGCAGACGGTTTGAGTCAAGGTCTAATTTTCTAATCTAATTTATTGTTATGGAAAAAAAAAAAAGAATCTTGGAAAAAATGGAAAAATAAAAAAAATCAGTCCAATTATCTATAAAAGGGGCTTTAAAGATACATCAAAACTATCTCGCTTATTGATAAAAAAAAAATAATAAATAAAAAAGAATCAGCCCTATGCATCATTAATAAATAACATATTTAGCCATGTTTTGATTTTCAATGACGAGGACCATTAAAAAAGACAAACTAACCACCAGCTTGCTTTGATTAATGCAATTACAAATAGATTTTATTTATAGCCGATGACAGTCCTGCGGTCATCGAAGATATGCAAACTCTCTACTTCAGAACACATAAGGGATGTAACCAAATACACATACATTATGCATAATAAACTAAATGTTCTAAACATTAACAAATTCATTTCTAAATAGGAAGTGCAGTTTGTTATAAAGCTTGCCAGAAAGGTTCACAGGGCATCTGAATGAAACTAGAAGTGTGCATCAGGCCTGAGAGCTCATGTCACGCAAGTCGGAGGCGTTTACTTTCACGCAGGAGTGAGCACACAATCAGATATAAAGCTTACAGGACAAAGACCACGTTATGTGCACTGTATGAGCAAAATGGTAAAAACAGTCCCATTCTCATACAGTGGATATAAAATGACTACGCAGCCTTGTTAAAATTGCAGGCTTTTGTGATGTAAGAAAGCGATACCAAGATAAATCCTGTCAGATCTTTTGTCTGCCCCAACAACAACAACACTAGAGTGAATAACAAAGAGGACACAAAAGCATATATTATACAGCAACTGGTTTGGGTCCAGTGATTTGTTTAGATGAATGGCATTCATAGGATGTTTCACCTTGTGTATCACCTGTTTGCAGCACATAAAATTTCACTTCTCAACAAATCTCATGAATATGACTTTCGACTTGCAATATGAAACTTCAGCAGATGAAAAGGAAAAGGAAAAGCCATTTTCACCAGATGTGATTTTTCTTTAACAAGGTCTATTTAGGTTTATTTAAGATTTTATAATATGCAAGGAAAAGAAAAACAGAAAAAGTGTAACATCATACCCTATCCTAACCCTTCTTTACCCATCAGAAATAAAGTATAAATTGCATTGCACAAGGTGACGAGGGAAAAAAACACACACGCATTTATATAGATTTTGGGATTGTATTCCCTACTTGTATTTTTCAGCAAATGACTAAAAAGGTTGCCAGATTGCATAAAATTTCTGAGAAGACCCTTGAAGAGATACTGCACGATGTCTTTAATCCAGTGAAGGAAAGTAGATGGAAATTGGTCTTTCCATTAAAGCAGCATTAATCCAATATAGCAATGAAAGGAGATGGGTCTATTGTCAAACTGATTATTTCTGAAAATGCAATGGGCATGTCCAGAATATATGTAAAAGGTTTGCAGGAGCCTGCCTACATCTGTCACAAATAGGGTCTAGCTCTGGTCAGAATTTAGATAACGTAACCTTCTGTTGCACAATCATATTTCATTGACATATACAGCAGATGCGAATGTACAAATCAGTGGGGATCCAAAAAGCAGCAAGCTGACTGGCTCAGTGATCAATCAGTGGGTGTGGTTTCTTCAGGATCTATTTCCATAAGCAGACCCAAAACAAACAAAACATTTAGTCATATTGTGTCTGAAATGTTATTCCCCTGCTTAAAGAACCGTCTGAAAGCAATATTACATTCGTATATAGTGATATAGTGAATATCAAGCTACGGTCAAATAACAGTAAAAAAAAAAAAAAAAAAAAAATCTGCTAGACTTTAATATCAGGGTTAAATCTTAGTACAGCTATGGAGATTTGGAGCACTAAACTGGTTTAGAAATAGATACTGATATTGTCATTTTGTTACACAGTGTTAGTAATGGCTTGCGTTTCTGATCATGGAAATGGAGCAGGGTCTGTTATGCTTTTTCCGTGAATGGCTATTAGTACTCAAACACATGATGTTCTAATGATAAGGCACTATATTTATGAGCCAAAAATATCACAACAAACAAATCAGATTGTAGAAAACTTGCAAGCACATTTCATATACAAGACAGTTTCACTGTTCATGTTCACTTGTCAAATCAAATAACTCATAAATGGATGGTTTTATTGCTTTCATTTTTTTCCTACAATCACAGTTGACCAATCAGACAGTGAAATGAGGCACCACAGTTTAATTTTCATGGGAATCCTCTCCCTCCTTGACCAAATTATAGAGTATGCATTGCACTACAGTAATCTTTAGACATAAGCATGTTCTTTTATTTTTACTGCTAAATTATAACTTGCATTGTCCAATTATTTTCAATAACGTCCAGCGAATGAATGTGTATTCTAACTGTACTGTACATCAAATGATTTTCAATAAGGAAACCTCAAACTCTCCAACAAAGCCTTTTGGTCCAGTTACTCTTTCCCAGTCTCTGGCTTCCTCCCACACCAGTGAAGCTCATCTACACTTTCCATATTTTTAGCTCTGGTTTGTGAGCGAGTATTCAGTGGTCTGCAGCAGAGACGTCTGAAATCAGACACTGCAGCACTGTTAGATAGATCAGTCAAGAGAAGATGTGAGCAGAGACACAAGCAGACACATTTTGAATACAAGTCATAGAAGAAGGTTAAAATAAAAATATTGAGGTTCGGTTGTTGGAACGTTAGCAGAGCATGCAACAGTTCAAGTTAAGGTTGAATATCTCTTTGTGTTGTGTGCTTGTCTGATTTTATCAGAAGGGTCAGAGATTTTATCAGAGAGAGAGAGAGAGAGAGAGAGAGAGAGAGAGAGAGAGATGTGGTTAGCAAAGTGCAAAAATACATAATGATGCATAATACAAAGTACCTTCAATATAAGTGTATCAAAATAAACTACAAAGTATTGCAAAACAATAAAGTCAGTAAAATTAAATAGAGCACTTTGTAATGTTACAGCTAACGCTAAATATCTTCAGAAGCTATACTGTTGTTATTAGATGTAGAGCCTTTACGGTTTTTAAAGTATTCATGTACTTAATACATTACTGATATTAAGCTATTGCTATATTATTCTCCACACAAGAGCTTAACAATGCTACACAACCATAGCAGCTCTGCCAACTCACTAGCATTATAGCTAATAATACAATTATAGTATACATTATAGCTAATAATACAAAATTCTTTAAATAATATTTTTTTAAAAATAATATGCTTTTATTTGTATAGAAAGAATACAATCAACACAGTGCTACATTTCTGTTTTCCTAAAGAGTCTGGAGGTTTGGAAGTGCCTGTGTGGTGGAATTTGCTTTGCTAACTGTTCAGGGCTACGAAGTACGTCAAGCTATAGAGCAGAGCTGGTGAAAGTGCCTTGGATCTACTAGAATCGACTAGAAAGGTTTCAGTGTACATGATTTTCTAACACACTAACTCAAGGGTTCCAGACTTTTCAGATGTGGAGAATTTTCTGCAACCTCAACCTTCAAAACAAGCCACTTTCCTTTCAGTTTTTTTTAGACCACATTGACATTTGAACACTTTGTTATGTCAGCAATATAACATAATGTAAGTCACTAAAAAAACCCAACAAGGGATAATTCCTTGCACCGTACTAGTCTGGTAGGAAGTGCTGTGTAGTTATAGGAAAATAATCCATGCTGGGATGGTGTGATATAGCCAATGTGACATATGCTGGTGTGTTTGCAGAAGCAATGGTAATACAAGTGGCATTATTACCCCTGGTTTTAGAACCTCTTCTCTAACTGAACTGAATCCTAGAAGTTTCTTCATAAAACTCACATTTGAGAATCTGGTCAATTCTGTAGCACATACACTGAACTATAGTGTATATAGCCATCCAAAGCCCAGACCTGAATCCAACTAAAAATCTGTGGTTTATCCTGAAGCAAGCTGTGTAGAGGAGACGTATTACAATTTGCCAGATCTGATGGATTTAAAATGTTTTTGCAAGAACGAGCATTGCCTAGTTAAGATATGCCATGCTGATAGACTTTTACCCTGAGTGGTGTAATAACACTAAATTATTTTAACTGTGGTGTGTAGACTTTTTATATCCATTGCGTGAGCTGTGTTAACCTCTGTGTATATCTTTTCTGATGGAATTGTGTCAGTGAGCCTGGGACGTCGCATCCAGGGGGTTGACCGTGCTTCATCTAGCCACAGTTTTCATCCAAGGTTCACCCAAGTTACATATATAAATCATACTATAATATATATACAGCTCTGGAAAAAAATTAAAGAGACCACTGACCAGTCTGATCTCCAGATTTGAAACCCTCTGGTATGTCATCAAGAGGAAGATGGATGATCACAAACCATCAAACAAAGCTGAGCTGTTTGCTTTTTTGCAAAAACAGTGGTATAAAGTTCCCCAACAGCAATGTGAAAAACTGGTGGAGAGCATGGAGCCAAAATGCGTGCAAATCGGGGTTATTCCACCAAATACTGATTTCTTAATGTTGTTTAGCCAAAGCATTAACACGATTTGTTTACAAATTATTTACATTTTGTTTTATTTGAGTTATTAAAGCTCTGCAAATACTGCATGATCTCGGGTTATTTTGATGTGTTTTCATTTCCTTGAAATATACACTCTAAATAACAATGGTTATATTTGGAATTTAGAAGAAATATTGTCAGCAGTTCACAAAAAAATGGAGCAAAACTGTTCATCTCACCAATACATGCACCTGGAAGAAACTGATTAATTTGCAGTGGTCTCTTTTTTTTTCCCCCCAGAGCTTTATATAACTCATTTCAGGTACATTTATCAGAAACCCTGATTATTACCTACTTAGGAAAGCTCCCTTTGAATAGTCTTAAGATTGTTAAGACTCAGCAAAGATGGATTTCAAATGTCAAGGGCAAAGCCTTCCTGATGTTTTTGAAGTTCTGCTACTTTACCAAAAAAAACTCTGAACAGCACAGAGAAGACTAAAGCCCTCTTTCAGTACTCAAATAAAACATGCAGAGACTCTGAAATCAGGGCATGGCGCATTTTTCCACTGTGTTCTCATGAATCTGATTCTGGCACAGCATGAGAGAGAAATGCACTGCTCTATTCTCCTGAGTAGTCATCACGTCGAAATAATGCTGCAAATCAGGCCTGTGACTTCAGAAGGGCCCGTCTGAAAGGGACTAATTGTAGGATTGTTATCCTGTATACCTCTTACAATCTAAATGCCGTCACTGTGAAGCCGAGAGCAGAACTCAGTGCTGATTTATCAAGATTGGAACCATGGGAAACTACGTCTGGGCATATGCAGAGCCGTGAAACACATCAGGAATTCCTGGAGCACTTTCAGAGAAAAAAACGAGCACGCAGTTCAATTTTATCAGGTGATTCGTTGAGTTTGGCGTGATTACAACCATTTGGGTTGAAATTATAGGATAGTCTTACTGTAACTGAAGACTGATGGCTAAAGCACTGTTGACGTCTTGCGATTTTTATGATATGTGTATAATAGAATGCATGTCTATGAAAAAATCAAAATCAAATCAATCCTTAAGGTAATTAAGCTAAACAGGCAAAGAAGATTTTGGATAATTTGCTGGTGAAAGAGTAATCAGCAGTAAGGTCAGCAGTATGGCGTGGAAATCTAACACTGAAATCATTTCATTTACTTTCTGTTGCAACAATGGCTATGAGGTTTTATCTCATAATAACTTCAACATGTGTTTTCCAGTCAATACACTTATTATACACTTACTATTTGGGATGAAATTAAATCAACTCTGCATTTTGTTAAGATTAAAAAAAATCTTGAGATCTCTGGAAAGTTGGAGGGTAAGTGGTTCTGAATTTAACTCTGGAAACATCGCTAATATTAGATTAGGACAAATTAGGACTGTTAGGATTCCATTTGTTGACTAATCAGATCTAATTAAATGATTTTATGAATCTTATGCATGTTACAAAGCAGAAACAAAGCAAATCATCTTTACATAGGCAGCACACTGACCGGAAAATAGCAAAACTGAAACTGAGTAGAAATAACAGCGTTAGCTCAATGGTTTATGGGCTTGTGAGTTCAAACCCAACTAAGACACTAATGGGCCCTTGAGTAACAGTGGATATTTACATGAATAATCCTAATTGTAATTATCACATTAATTGCTGCAGTTTTTCTTTTTCCTCTTGTTGTTCAGCATCTTAACACTTGATCCAGCGCTTCCTATTATTTTTCATTTCATTTCTATTTTTTTTTTTTTTTTTAGCCAATGTGCTGACAGTAAGTTGTGAACTTAATACATCCACTGAGGACATTTCAAGTCAAGTGAAGTGAAGTAGATTTGTCATCACAGCTGTATACAGTGTGTGGAGATGAAATAAAATTTCTCATGGACCCAAGGTGTAAAATACATGGATGACATTCACAGTGCTGACAGGACATAAATAAATGTGCAACAGGAATAGGAAGCATGCAGGGAGGGGAAATGGGAAACAGTCAGGGGGCGGACAAAACCAGGCAGCAGGGCATAAATTCTCCAATCCCCAACCAAAAAAAAAATGAGCATGACAATTAGATATTACAGTAAACACAGGAAGAATTTGTTGTTTTATGGACAACTTGCCAATCATGCATCCCAGTTATCTGAATCAAAGTCTTGATGAGTTTCAGTTTCTTGAGCTGTCTTCAGGCTGCAGGCCTGATTCCACTGTGACGACGTGAAGGATCCAGATAACATTAAGGACTAATGTACTGGAAACCAGTGCACATTAAGAAATGCATTTTTCATACACTCACAGAGGGTATCTGAAGTTCTTCTTAGATCTTTAAGTAGCATGTCTCAGCCTGCTGTATGAGAGACCCCCTAAAGAGGAGCTTCAAAGAAACACTCCAGTCCTGTTCATCTAACACTGAACTAGTCTTTCATCTCCTGTAACTGGAATTCACTGACTTGGGGAATTCAGGATGTTGATCCAATTAATCATCCACTAAGCAGGTCTTGTCAAATCCAAACCCCAGACATAAACATA
>NC_080726.1:8535704-8560704 GCF_019097595.1 Hemibagrus wyckioides
AGCTCTCTACATTGTGAATCCGTATATTGTGTAAGGACCTTGGCTCTCTACACAGTGGGAAACTGAGGACTTTCTGGTGACATGACTATGTAAATCACCACTGCCATTTATCTTTCTTATCTTTTTATGAAAAATAATTTGATTGTTCTGTTACATATCCTTTCACGCATGTGGAACAAACCGTATATAAAACATTAAATAAAGCTAAAAACTCGCTAATGCAAGTAGTCAAGCTACTTACATTTCTACACACAGCTGACTGAGAGTTTATCCGGGCATTTTGTTTTTGGAGCTGAGAAGCTTCAGAAAATATGACATCATTTCCAGTAAGGGAACATAGTGAGCATCGATGGTCCCTGTTTTGTTTGTTTGCTTGTTTTGCAGTGCATTGTGGGATTTTTTTAGGGAGTGAATATTCCAGTGCACTGGAAGGATTTTGCCACTGAGACAGATATTAAAATGGCCCATCTGTAGAAATAATGTTACTGAAAGAGTATTATTTTTTACAACTCTCAGTTTTCAGTGAAATCTAAACCTTTTATGAATTGCATAAACACAGGAAGTGATGTAATGTGTTTCTTGTCAAAGCTTGATCTGCCTGCACACCAGTTCGGTGTTAATTACTATGGAGAGTATAAACACTGTGGTGTCACCCTGTAACCTGTGTGTATGTACAAAAAACAGAATCATACCACAATTAGTGATGTAATATGACAGATTTGTAGCAAGAAACTAAAGTTAAGCACTTGACATCTTATAAGGTCTCAGGTTTTATTCTCACCAACAGCTTTCTTCGTCATCTGTATCAACAAAACACGGCCACACCACGAGCAGTACGACACCTGAGTAAAAATGTGACTTCATCCATATAGCTGTATTTCATTTTATTTTGTCTATTTTTGTTTCACTTGAGCATGTGATGGAAGTGTAAACTCTATAGAAATCTATTCACTGCACACATGTGGCTTATGTTTCACTTACCTGACGCTTCCAGTGTGAATTCAAGCTTTCACGAGCTTTCTCTTTTTCATCCACATTTCAAAGAATTCAGTAGTCTGTTTTTTCATTCAGAGAACGTCATTGTAAAAACAAAAAACGAGCAGGTACTGAAACTAAACAGCATCGAAAAAGTTCCTTTAATGTGGTACGAGAAACCATGTCAGAAATGTCATTGGACATAGTACTGAACCTAAATCTATTTCAGGTTGATGGCTACTGATGTTGAATGAAATTGTATAATTTTAGAAAACTTTAGATAATTTATGAACCAGTGTAGCACAGTAAAAAGATCCATATACTAGACCATATATTTTGTGAGAAAAGAAATGAAGAGGGAGACACCTTTTGCCTCAACTGATCCCATCATGCAACACAATATATATTATATATGTCCTTTATAAACTATAATAACTGTATATAATTATATACAATTGAGCGCCTTGGCGAGGCAGCTTAGTGGACCTGGGCTTCAAACTCACAACCTTCCAATCAGTAACCCAACACCTTAACCACTAAGCTAACATTTTCACCCCCTACCAGTCACTATAACTCACTGACAATGTACTAACCAGCCCTAGCTAGTACCTAACTAACTAACCTAGCTTGCTAACTAGATTTATCATTACCTGTCATGCAGAATGAAATAAAATTAGCTTAAACGTGTTGGCAATGAAAGATTCTTGTATGTCTCTTTATATTTCAATTCTTCTTCAGCACAGTGTTGAATTTTCTTGTTGATTTGTCAACTCAAAAACCTTATTGTTTAGGTGGTAAAAAGAAATCTTATAAGTGGTTCACAAGATTACATGTAAAATAGCAAAAAAAAAATTAAAAAAGACCCTAAATATACATGTATATTTAAGTTACTATAAATGTGCCTTCTTCACAGCTTGAGTCTCAGCATGATGGAGATAAGACACCTCAGTTAAACTAATTTCTCAGGATGAGGGGCTTGTTCAGGATGTTTTACTGAACCCTTTTAACAGAGCTGCCACGATTCTCCACAGCATTTGTGACTAATAAACTAGAGGAATCAAACAGACACAAATAATACCTGACAACTGACCCATTTTGCTACAATGAGCACTGTCGAAAACGAGTCTGTAAACAATTTGCCTGTTAGAGCAGGAGAATGTGATTCCCCATCTGTTAGTGAGAAGTGATACCCTACAGCTCCTTAAGCAGTGTTATTTCCCTATTCTAAAATCTTCCCCGCTCTAATTTCCCTGTGGCAGAGCTCTAGCTGTTCCTCGGTAACTCCTCTCCCTCTCCACATCTGCTTATTTCCTCATCAGTAATAGAGAAATACTAAAATGAATAAAGCACCATGGCTTTGATCAGTGAGTCTCAGAGTGTGAGCATTAAGCCGTGTCTGGGACACCATGTAATGAACTCACAGGAGGCATTTCCACAGCTTAAGGCTACACTAACAGGCTGGCACTTGTGTGTTAACCATGATTGATGGGATCTTTTCAGATTCTTGACACGATGTGCAAAAAGTTCCACCATGCTTTCGGTATTAATGAGTGTCTGCTTTACTAAATCTATACGGTCTGTCAGGGCTCATAAAAAGTAGAGCATGAAGTATATAATACCGCTAAATATTCCATCATGGAAATGAAAAGAGTGGCTAAAGCAGCGGTGCAAATCCCTGAACCACCATCACACTTTGTTTTAAGGATCATCACCCAAGATGTATGCTCACGGGTCAAACAGATCAGTGACCTAACGACCTCACTTCCTCCTGTCTGGGGATGAGCTTGGACAGAAGGAAGTGCATTACGCAGAGGGAAACTATCTCACATAGAGGAGGCATTGTATCTATCCAACAACAAAAAAACCCCACAAGCATCTGTTCATTATGTAAATAAAGAAAACCTTTGCAAACATGGTGGAAGATGAAAAATCTGGGTTGAAAACAGTGGACCCGTACGACCTGCATGTATGTAATGTATATATCCAGAGGAGAAGAATGTATTCAGTGTGGGGAAAACACACTGATTCTACAATTTACTAAAGGTTTGCATATATAAACATCATAACACCCACAAACAAGCATGCTACTGACTTAACCTACAGAAAATAGCATCTTTTATGTGAGCAAAACTGCATGTAGTATCTGTTTTGTGTGATTGTTATAGTGATATAACATGACAGATTTTGAGCTAAAACAAAACTTGACATCAAATAAGGTCTTAACACGAATTCTTACCAAAAGTTTTTTTTAGTCATCTGTTTCACAAATATCATCAAAACATGGCCACACCATGACCAGTACAACTTCTAAGTAAAAAATTCATCCATATGTCTGTATTTTTTATTTTTATTTTTTGTCTATGCAAGCTTTATGTCGTAGCAAGCTACGGTAATTTACTGACTTAATCTACAGAAAATAGCATTTTTCATAACATAATCTGTTTTATTTAAATCTGTATTTAATATGTATTTGATTTGGAATACAAGGCAGATGTAAATATATCACTTTAACACCATTAGTGTGGTTTCTAGCAGCACTTGTGTGCAAATGAATCAATCTGAAGGGCAGGTATTATATTTGCATGCACGAAAACCAAATAAAAATAAAATATTATTCTATTAAATGTTCTTATAAACATATACATATAAATGATGAGGATTTTTGCACATATAAAAAATAAGGACAACTCAAAATAATGAGGGAGATTATTTCATATTATTTGCCCAGATAGTGAGAATGTTTGACTCTTGCTTCTCTTCCAGGAGTCAACATCTTAACTTCCCAAAGCTATCAATAATTAATAAATAAATAAATAAATAAATAAATAAATAAATAAATAAATTCTCTACTTTGTGTGTGATGCCATTCATGCAATTTCCAACTCTTTGCCACTCACATGCACAAATCACAAAACGAACTTTGTTTGCAATTTATTTGGGTTCCTAGTAAATAAGGACAGTACTAAAAATCTGATTTTGGCGATGATATAATGTGGGGTTTAGAGTTTTCACAAAAACAGTGATATGATAACAGGAAAACTGGATCTATACCGTGTATGAGTCGATTTATCACATTAACCATTAAAATACTGACATAAAATACAATTATAGTTATAGTATTATACATTAAATCAATTCTAGTATCCATCTGTGAGTTTATCAGGGAGACGTTTTTTTTCATTTTATAGTACGCTTATACGTATATATACTTCGCTACTATATTATGCTTAGCTGTGAAGCAGGAAGTTGAGTATAAAGGACCAAGGCCCTTCTCTGAAACTGAAAGAAAAGAGCTGAGATTATAATCCTAGATGACCATAAACCTTAAAATGGCAGGTTTCTAGTGTAGAGAAGCCATAGGGCCATTTTAGAAATACTTGATGTGAGAAAGAGAGAGAGATTATAGTGTTTATATATAATAGAGGACTGCCAGATTCAAAGGCTCTCGGTCATAACTCACTGGAAAAGAGAAATAACTCACACTGGGTTACATAAGCTTACCCAGTCTGCTCTTAATGGATTCACCATAGCTGAATATGAATGCTCCCAGCCATGCACCCACACACCAAGAGAGAGAGAGAGAGAGAGCAACAATTAGATAACTGAGACTTACTAATCAGTGTTTTACAGTAAGCGCTAAAGGCAAGGCTGCTTAGGCTTGATGGAATTTCCTGCTTATACCATGTGGATTCACTTCATCACCACTATAGAGGAATTGAAAACAAACTGATGGTCCTTCTATTATATAAATAATTATTTTCCTACAACCTATCCTGAATAATCTCATATATCAACTTCTTAAACATCTGAATTCATCATTCATTTCAAGAGTATTCTTGAATACTGTGTGTCACCAAAAGGAGGATGAGTTTCCTTTGAATCTGAATCCTCATAAGGTTTCTTCCTCATGTTCCCTAAGGGAGCTTTTAAATTTCTACTGTACTGTGTGACATTATGGATCTATATATAAATCTAATTCTAGACTTCTGTAAAGCTTCTTCATGACAAAGTCATTTGTTAGAAGAGCTATAAAAATTAATTTACAATTTTAATTGAATTGATTTTGTCTATTCTTTTCTATTTGATTTTGTGACACAACCACTGTGAAGAACATTGCCCCAGAGGCCATGTCCTGTTATCCATGTGCCATCTTATGAGTTCCTGGTATCCGCTGAAGGAGAGGCCCAGCAGGAAGTGGTACAACTGGCTTCAAGTCTTGCAAATTGAAAACAGCAGTGCTGCTTGGTCATATACTTGTTTTCTGACAGAGAATTAGGAATAAGAATACTTCATTCTTAATCTGAATACTTCACTCGACTCACTAATATTGTTACTGAAAGCGCAGCATTACCTTCAGATCTCAGGATGTCCCAAGCCACACACAGATCAGAGTAAAAACACATGCTTTATACTGTCACCAGAGCTGGCTATGCTGCAAATCATTTTGCTTTGTACACAGTATTGATAAAGTTCACTTTATGTATCGTGTAACAGCACTAGAGAATGAAAAAATACTGCAGGATTGACACCAATAATCAATTTGGTCCTCATTTCCCAAAGAAATCTCTTTACACTTCAGCACACACTACAGCTCCCAAAGTTCACTGAAAAGAGCCATCTCAAAGAGTTGACTCATTTATACAAATGACACAAAGTAAGTACAAATACGAATGAGCAGTTCACGTGTCCTGTGTTTCTTTGGTACAGCAGAATTTTTGCGAACCAATCAGATTCCATACTGCTCAATTTTCTCAGAAGAACCCCATCAGATCCAGATGTGTTTTCAAACCTTGAGACAGCTGGAGTCCAATGAATTTCAAGGCTAGTCTGGTTTGAGTCTGTAAATAAAACCGTGTAAATCAAAGTGGGTGTCTGCATCTTGGGATTAACAATCATGGACGATTAGCAAAGCTCAGTCAGGTGTTTCCTGTTCTGGAGGTTGCCGAGGTGCGACGAATCCACCAAGGCAATAGATTATGGAGGCTCAGGGAAAGATATACACAGCAGTAGAGATTCTTTCATAGACCAAGGTAAAGTTACAACCAAATGAATCTTTATATAAGTGGGTGATAGAATAATTATGGGCTGTAAAAGAATGCCAGAAAATGGCATCATAAAAAAACATTGAGAGATTACGTTACGTCTGCAATGACAGACATTTCTGCTGTGAGGACTGTTATAATAGCAAGGGTTATGTGGTAACTTGCCAGAGGGAATAAACTGTAAGATGGATCATTCACTTATATTTAAAATTAATAGTGCATTAAATTAGATTCTGAAAACACTGGAGCAGGAACTGTGTAATACTGTACAGTGCATCGAGATACAGGATATAAGTCCATGCACAATGCACAGGCTTAAGGATAATAATGCACGATTTTCACAACAAAACATCAGACACAAATATCAAGGAGTAACACAAAACAGGTGGATAACAAACCAACGGTGTGAGTGACTTTTACCTCAGGTGATAAAACAGAAACAGTGATAATGAGAATTTCCTTTAGAAAAGTCCTGCATACAAATTATGCAGTAATGTGACATGTTAATAAATAGATTAGATTTTAAAAGCAGAAGTAAGTGGAGCATCTTTCCGAGAATATTTAAATGCATTTTTTCTCCATTTTCACTTTCTGGCCTAACCATGTTTAACTGCTAGAACTCTAGGATGTAATAATCTAAATAATTTCAGGAAAATCTGTGGTTTTCAGCTAGAAAATGTCACCAAACGTGACCTTTTGAAGGGTTTTTACACAAACAGAGTATCAGCGCTTGGCTATAATTGAACATCCAAACAAATTTAGCAACTTGCGTCATACCTCGTGGAAGTGGAAGCTGCTAACACTTAAGCCAATGCCAAGCATGCAGCATGTCTTGAACTTGTACAGAAGTGCTCTCTGACTTCATGTCTTTGCAAGTTTGTTCTTATATGGTAACCATTCTTCCCATTCTATTCTTGATACTTTTGCTTGTCTTTCTTCTCTTGTCTCTTCTCTTGTCAAAGCTGCACGTGTGGGACAAAATGAACCAAATAGGAAATTCAGTTCAACAGTCAAAGATTCAGCAACATCAATCCTAAATTTGGTGCAAACTGAAACGGATCACGGTAAAACACCGATACTGCCTTCAAAAATCTATGTACACTTCCTGGTGCAAGTATGTGTGTCTTAGACAAGGAGATATAGAAGGAGAATGAGAGAGATCTCAATTTTTTTAACATTTATGAATGTTCTTGTTGCTTATGAACAGCGAGGGGGAAAAATGTTTTTGAAATCAATTCATAGCTATTTATAGTATGTTGTGGACTGTCTGCAATGCACATGCACATTATGCACTATGTACTGTACCTTCTAGTGTATGACTTTTAGGAGGGCAGTATAGTCTCAAATGTTGTTTTACTAAACAGAAGTGTATGTCATTTTCCAGTTGATGGCAAATGACATCAAATGATGTAAGCAAAGCTGCGAGCGTTGAGTACATGAAGTGTCCGGCATGCCACACTTTTTTGGGCTTGAATAAGTGCATTTTATTCAGGCCCTGTTGAAATCTTCAGTGTGAACCCACTCCTCAGGCTGTATATTCTACAAAATGGCACAGAATAATGCATAGGTATGCGACTATGGATGCACCTTTAGTTCCTGTCATCACTTATGATATAGCAGCTATAAACACTTATAGCCAGCCCCTTTTTTCTTATTGTTGAAGTTATGGGGGGGGGGACACACACACAAATTCTCTGTCCCAACAACTTGAACTTAAATATAACAGAACTGAGTCACATTTGTTTGCGTCTGAATTATTTCAGATGGGTAGTGAACCGAAATGCATTGAATCATTACATGCTTATTATCGGTATAGCTTTGCATCATATACTGTGCATTAAGATTTGTGTTGTATTGTCCAAAAGGCTGGTAATCGCAACCTCAACTATTCATGCGTGAATGCAGCAATGTGCAATTACTTAACATTTTGTGTGACTAAGAGCAATATTTTAATGCAAAGTAAAAACAGATGAACAGACAGGCACCCAAATACCCCAACACAGCACAGATGTTTGGCATCTTTCAAGCTGTGCCGTTTTATGTTAGGCATCCTTCCATCTGACCAGAGAGGCTCAATAAAACACAGAAGTAGAGGTAAACTCCAAACTTTTGTTAATAAACAAATACCTGGCAAAGGATATGGAGAACAAACAAAAACCCAGGCACTTCAGCACCACAGCTAGGTTAGACTTTCAGGTCCCTTTCCCCGTTTACTGGACATATACTGAAGATGGATTTGCAAGGTTTTGGCCACTTGGGCCTGACACAATGCAGTCATTCTAAAAATAAATGGGAGACGAGCTCCAGGCCAATGCTCTGGCATTCCAGGTTCTGAGAAGCTTGAGCACATGGAAAAGTCTGAGCAGCCTGAAGCTCCAACGTGGCCAAATTTCCAGAGCATCCATCAAAAACTGAGCATGGAAAAGGTTGCTGCAACATGGAAGGAAAAAGAGGGATAACGTTGAACTGAAAGTCAAACAGCATGCTGGAGAAGCTGCATGTGGTCCAAAGCTGATGCAACGTGACTGCATGGTCTTGTTCATTCACTTGGATTGCACATTTGGGCTAAAATGCACTTCTTCTTTTTTTTGTTTTACAGCGGGGTGTTAAAACTGCTGTATGATCATATTTTATACATGTAGTGAAAAAGACAAGTGATGAAACTCAGCCCTTTCATGTGGTTCCAGTGCCAGTCTGTGGTCTGGTTTTCCATTCTGAAACCTCACACCACCTGCAGAGTGTTAAAAGAGAAGTAATAAAGTGGAATTACGCTACATCAAAATCATCAGACATCACTCATGACTTGCAGCAGGTTCTTGCAAGCTCAGTGACATCAGACCTCCTTCCTGAATCTCTGAGCTTTAATAGTCTGCCTAGAATCTGCAGGCTATACTGGAAATGATTCAATATAATTTACCAGATTGTAGGGTGGAGTATGACTGCTGCATGAATAGAAACCTCGTTCTCATTACCTAAACTTCCCTTCAAGCCTTTTCCCAAGACACCATTATGTACCCACTCTTATCCACTTCAGTGAATAATCTCACCAAAAAACTGCTGCTGTAATCACAAAGACGGTTCTTTGCTCATTACTCATGCGATTCCCATACTGACCATCAAACTACTTTGTTCTGTTTGACTTTACAGTTATAGAAGAGTCAAAAGTTTTTGCTTCACCTTCACTACCACCTCTGGGTTGCTCATTAACATCTCAACATCTGGATTTCTATAACGCTCTAGGTCAAACTCAGTATACAAATACAGCAGAAATTGAAATGAACTGAATTTGCAAAACCACCCACCTGGCCTCACGTCATTAATGACTTCAACCATGAGCTATAAAACCTGCATGAGTCACAGGACACACTCAGTGGTTATGGATCTGTGCCAGTGAGGAGCAGGACCAAAAGAAATACACATAAAGGCAATTGCAGTGTCAAATATGGAAATGCCTGACCAATGTATAAACTACTGACTGCTGCAAAACAAACCCAAACCCCTTTCAGTGAGTGAATATTTTGCATCAGCTGCATATCGACACACTTCATACAGAACATATGCTAAACACTAATAGAGAACTCTATGCTTATGTTACATAGGTCAAGTCAGGACAGAGGAAATCTAGTTTTATAAATAACTCTTCACAGTGCCACAATTTCAGAAATTAAATCGGCACCACAGCCGCAGATTCATAGCTTCTAATACTGCAACTCAATTTCTAGTCTTTTGTCTCCAGCCGTCGCCTCTCCTTTGTCCACAGATGCCTCTCCGTATCTTTGTATTTTCCCCAGCACCGCAGTCTGACACACAGTCCAAGATTCAAAGCAATTTAAGCCCCAGCCACAATGTTTTACTTGGTTTCCTAAGAAACCGTTTTTAGATCTGGGATCTCAGCCATCAATGGAGGAAACAAAAAAAATGTCTGGATTCGGAAAAAAGGATTGATACACAAGCCGCAGAAAGTGGGGGAAGCAGTTTCAGCAAAACTCCATCCACTGCACATATGCAGATCTTCCGGAGTCAGCAGTTTGTGCTGCAGTAACGCTTCTGTGAACTTACAGATGCACTAAAACCTCAGTATTTAAAGCGACAACATATTCATTGCTCTGTTCTTGCTGGTATTGCTGTTTATTGAAGGAGACCAGTGCAACAAGCTGCACAAACCTCTCACAGCTTTGGGGGTTTTAAATGGAACCACAAAAGCTGCTGCTGTTTTTTTTTCTTTTTTTTTCTTCTCATGGCTTCATGTGTGGTGGGTTGTGAAAACATTTGATGAAAGTTTGACCTTTTTTATTTTTAGGAGATTCCAAAAACTGCAGTACAAGATAATGATATAACTGGTAGCCTCACACTGGTTGTGGCCTCAAAACATTCGGAATTCAGGGTTTGATTCTGAGCTCAGGTTCCTGTCTTTGTTGACTTTTCTGTGTATCAACATGTCTGCAGTTCTTTTTGACAAAAAACATGATGGTAGGGTAATGTGTGTGTGTGTGTGTGTGTATATATATAGTGTCTTGAGATGGACTGGCATCTAAGCCAGGGTGTGTTCCCCCTATGCACCCACTGTTCCTGGAATTGGCTCTGGATCGACCAGATTGACCAATCTAAATCAGATAAGGCAAGAATTGTCTTTCAAAAGTCCATATTTTTGGTGGCTTTCAGTAGATTCCATTTAAAGATGGTCCAGTCCAGTTCAATCTTAGATCAGATCCCAGAATAAGTCTGCCTTTTTCATTCTTTAAGAGCCAAAGGTCCAGAGATTTGACGAGGAATAATAAACATGAAATATAACTAATCCCTAGCCCACTTCTGTCCACACATTCAGACTAATAAGACAACAGAGACACTAAACCCTGCATCCTCACAAACATCATTCCTTTTGTATTACCACAGATCTGACCTCACTCACCACAAATCTGCTTGAGAGGCAAAATAAACAGGAGGGACAATACAAACTCCACTGTTCTCACATTTATCTTTTAACAGATAAAGATGGCCAGCACCCTCAGCACACTCTGGTTCAGGAGCTAGGAGTCTGTTATACGCCGGATTTGTATGATTTATTATTATTGCACCATTTCAGCCTGAAAAATGACTCCAGATGTTCCAAAAATTACACAAACACTATACATACTCTATATGATCCCAGATGCTATATACAGTATGATCATAAATAACAGTTCACGTACACCATAGACTGGATTGCATTAGTTACCTATTAATATCACTAAACATTTTAAAAATATTGCTACTAAGATAAAAGATGAAATGTAATGCATAAACATAGATATTTTAGTAATGTTACATGATACGGTATATGTCATGTTAATAGGGGATGTGATGGAACAAGCAGTGGAATTGCTTAGATAAATAAATAAGTAAATAAATAAATAGGAATCTTAGGAATCACATCTTTGGGCACAATGTAGGAGAATTAACCATTGTGCAACTATTCTTCCAATTTCATTTAGGAACTATGTTAAAAAATTATACAAATATTTTGTATGTGATACCAGTTGCCACATTGAAATTATAGGGCCAGATTGAAACTGAAAGGGCCAAATTGTGATGGCTAGACCACTGGATCAGAGCATCTCCGAAACTGCAGCTCTTGTGGGGTGTTCCCGGTCTGCAGTGGTCAGTATCTATCAAAAGTGGTCCAAGGAAGAAACAATGGTGAACCGGCAACAGGGTTATGGACGGCCAAGGCTCATTGATGCACATGAGGAGCAAAGGCTGACCCGAATGATCCAATCCAACAGACGAGCTACTGTTGATCAAATTGCTGAAGAAGTTAATGCTGGTTCTGATAGAAAGTTGTCAGAATACACAGTGCATGACGGGTCAGGGCTGTTCTGGCAGCAAAAGGGGAACCAAAACAATATTATGGAGGTGGTCATTATGATCATTATGACCTGATCAGTGTATAATAGAGACAGTATAAGAGGAGATATATGAATATCAGGGAACTGTGTATTTTTTACATAGATTGTTTTTATGTACATTTCAGTTATTGACATAAAAAGGTTAATGGACACAAAAGACACATGGACTCTAAACTCAGTTTTGAAGTCTTTACATTTTCTTGCAAGTTCTGAGCTGTGTTTGTGGGAACGCAAGCTTGTGTATAATATTTGCTTGCTTTATCCTGACCCGGTGTTGGCACTTTGGTTTTCAAGCCTTTGTTTTAAGTTTTGCCCTGCATTGCCCTTGTTCATAAGTAGCCTTTATTTGTCACATATACATTAGTGCATTCTTTCTTCTCATATCTCATCCTTGGGGTTTGGGGTCAAAGTGCAGGGTCAGCCATGATGCAGCACCCTTGGAGCAGGGAGAGTTGGGGGCCTTCCTCAAGGGTCCAGTGGTGGCAGCTTGGTGGTGCTGGGGCTTGAACCAAAATCGTCCAAATATCAACCCAGAGCCTTAACCCTTTGAGCTACCACTGTCACAGAACATTGATTCTGGTTTGGATTTGCCTGATGTATAAGAGCCTTTTGATGACGACTTGGACAGTTTTTGGCTTGTGATTTTGTTAATAAACAACCTCTGACAGATAAGCACCAATCCATCCTCATTCAGCCTCGGAAAGTCTTGTATTACACACATGGACCTAGAGTTATTGCATACTTCAGTTCCTGTGCAACATCAATAATATTTGAGACTAAATCACAGACCTCAAAATTTTAATCAAGTAATCCATTGTAAGTAAATAAATTACACCCCCTGGATTTCCGTAACCGGATTACTCCTAGTCCGTTATTACCCAACGCTGCCAAACACAGATTAACAACAGTGTAAGGACAGACTTTTGTTTTCAAAAGAGGCGAGTCAAAGTTCACACAAAAAATCACATTAGTGTTTTCAGTATGAAGTAAGAAGAGAAACTCTGGATGTCTCGGTTGTCTTAGGAGAGCTGAGAGAAAAGCACTCACTGTAAACATTTATATAAAACTGCATTTCTGTTACAAAACAATGCTGTAATGTCCCTGACCTCCTGTTTCTCTCATTTGAGGTAAGCCGCTTGACATTTTCCCAAACACAGCAATTCAAATCATTGTTAGATCACAATGAAGAGGTGGGAGAGTTTATGCCCGGCCCTCGGAGAAGAATTCACCAGTGGAAACCTTATTGTTCATCTCACTGTGCTTGTCCATGATGCTCGCCTACATGCTGTCATTCATCAGCGCCTACGACCAGCATGAGATTCTTCTATACTGCAGATTCACTATTAACATTCATAGGATCTTCTGAGAGAGCTTCATCCAGAAGTGTGTATTGTATACTTCCATACACACACAAAAGACATATTTTCTTTCCTGCCCTTACAGACTCCACTCCAACATTAGTTATAGATCTCTTCTCTGCCATTAGGACCAAAATCTACTACATACAGTATAGTGAATCTATTTCTACCATTATAACTTACTTAATTGATTAAAGGTTTTACTGGAGGAAGAGATTTTTGTTTTCAAATTGGTCCTTTTATTGTAAATTTCTGACACAGTTCTTACAATTAAAATAAGAACACTTTCTGCCCTCAAAATTCATCAAAAGGAAAAATTCCTCAAAAGTTGTATGCACACACGCACACACACATTTTATGACTTTAGGGGCTATGGCCAGAAGCTCTGCAGAATGAACCACTCCTCCTACACGCCATTAATCTTCCTCCAACATCAGAAGATGCTTCTGTAAGCATGAAGGCCAATTTATAGCAGTAACACCACTTTATACTTCTGTCTCCTGAACCCTGCCCACAATGAAAGCACTGGCCACAATGTTCATGTCCATATGCTGCAAAGTTTCTCTGAAAGAGGAAGAGGCCTCATCCAAAAAAAAAAAATTAAAAGCAGGGAAAACATTTACCACCTCCTCAAAGCCCAACACATGGGCCTCTTTCAGCTTAGAGAAAAGCAGGAGCTAGACAAAGAGGATAAAGGGATAAAGGGCTAAATGGATACAGGTCATCCTAAAAAAGAATATTTTTACTGGGATGAAAAAAGTATGCAAAAATAGAGAACATAACTATGCGATATTGAGCTAATTAGTTATAGCTAGTCACTAATACTCAGTTAATTAGCAATTCTCACACACAGCGCAAAGATGCTGAACTAACAGTAAAGAGATAAAGATCTCATGACCAATTTATCTATCCAATCAAAGTAAAAGTAATATAGAGATGTGAATTCTAGTAAAATACAGGACTAGCGTTATAGGCTAAGTCTTAAACAAGTTAAACAAGAACAGAAGGTAATGAGGAATGCTTCATCACTGCTGCCAGCTACACATCTGCGCTACATAGCTGGCTAATGCAAAGACAATCCTTCCAGTAAATTTTGGTTTGCTCAGGTGCAGACTATAGCGAAGTCCCTTATCCAGGTTTCCCCACATTCCTGAAGTCATTTTAAATCACAAGGCAAGCATTATGTGTATTTTCCATCGCTAGTCCTAAATGAGTCTACCTCAGATTAAAATGTCATTTAGAGGCAGTCTCCTGGGGTGTTCAGGATACTTGGAGTGAGCGGTCTGTTGCTAATGGAAACGTCTGGCTGTTTACTCTTTGTCCTACTACAGTAAAGTCGGGAGAATAATGGCTACCTTTAACCCTGAGATTTGCTTTAAAAAAGTCAAGGCTGTCACTGACAGATGCTACAAGATTGAAGACCACAAGAAACCAGCCCCTGAGGGAAATTAAGCATAATAATCAAAATGCTTATTTGCATAAAAAGTGAATTGAATAATGCTGCTTTTCTGAAAATATAACAATTACTTTTTTTATTTAGAATTATTATAATTTTTTGCAAAAGTTGTTCTGGTTCTACCTGCAGTGGACTGGTGTATTTCCACCTTGGGTCCAGTATTCCTGAGATACTGGAACAATCCTGTTTGATAAAATGGTGACTGGAGATCACGGAATGGAGAATAAATGAATAAAAAATTGTATTCTGTTTATTAAGGCAGATCTGTTTGACAGACAAGTTACCAAAATATGGGAAAAAACAGCGGTGGTTATGTGTGGAAAACATGGCATGGTTTTCTTCCACCTGTCCCTGGGATGGTCAGGTCTCTAGAAATCTATACATAGTTATTTTGACTACTCACCTTTACTGATGTCCTATAATGTCCACCAAATGCATTTAAGCATACAAGATAAGATTCACTCCTGTCTACTGTCTGTCAGGACACTTATCTATGTTTATCAGTCATTTAATCAATAAATAAGTCCATCGGTTACACAGAAGTCCTCCAATCCTGACTTCCAGGTGAAGGTTAGGTCATTACATTGGGGATTTGACCCTCATAAAGCTGACAGGATCTGAGAACTGCATGCTGTAAGTAGACACAGATTCCCAGAGGCTCCCACATGGCATATAACAGATGAAAGGAAGGCTTAAGTGAAGACAGCTAAAGAAATAAATGTAAACATATAGTATGTATATTATTATAAAGTCACGATATTAAGTGAGTAGTAGCCTTTTATACAAATTAATACAAATGAATGAACAAGTTTAAAAAAAAATGTGATTTTCTTGACATAAAATAAAATAAAATAAAATAAAATAAAATAAAATAAAATAAAATAAAATAAAATAATCAAATTGAATAAATAATATTTGTGCTTATTAGCATCATTCCTTTTATGGCTTTAAGCAATTTGCAAACTGGAAGTGTAGCTACTGTAGTATTTCCATCCATTCTTTTCAGGAATTAAACTCCTTAACCTTCCCAATATTTTCTGTAATCCATTTAATTTAATTAACAGCTATGATTTAGCATAAAAGCGTCAATGTTTACCCATGGATAAGTCTACGGACACTTCAACACTATCTTCGCACATCACCGTCTCTCTTAATGCCTTGTGACACCAAACACTAAAGGGTGCAAAAACACACCTACAGCACTATTTAAGTGTTATTTAGCCAGAACCTGGAATCGAGCCATAGCGTCTGCTCTGGATTAGTCATTTACACTCACCTGAAGAAACAGACAGAACTCTACTCTGTAATTATACAGGCTTAAACACGCTCTCACACCTCAGCAGGTCGACAGAGGCCGAGGAGAGACACTTAAACACAGCAGCGCAGTCAATTGCTGCACCTACACTCAACGCAGAGGAGATAATGAGAGGAGGTAATGGTCTTAAATTAGGTTCTACTGCAGAGTAACAAAACAAACTGACACAGAATCAGAAAAAGAACCAAGGTTTTCACATCTGTATATCTGGTGGTAGTAGTTATTCCAAACAGCTGGACATAAAAAAAGTTCCTTTTTAGGTATTTACTACATGATCAATCACATTAATAGTATATTTCATCCAGGAAAATGAAATATACCCCTTCCCAAATAAGGAGGATCAGTACATCAATCATTTGGAGCAGTAGTTTGGACAATTGTACAAAGTTTAGCAGGATCAGTTAACATTACATATGCAAAACTACAAGGAATTACGTGATTAAATTATTATATGAGCCACTATTCTCTATTCTCTATTCACTATTCTCCTCCTGTATCCTGTATCAACACGGCTGCAGATCTCTACAGTGTCATTTTTTTTTGTCCTTTTATTTAAGCAAAAGCAGTGTACACAAGCTATTAGAAAGCACATAAACACTTCTGTTTAATTTACAGAGCAACCCCCTTGAAGAAGTGAATTTGTGATGATTTATGGCTATATTTTGCAACATCCTTGACTTGAAGCTAGAAGTGCAGCTTTCTTTTTAGCTGCATTAGCTTCAAAGCCTGGATAAGAGAACAAATATGTGACCATTTAAGATTTCCTCAAACTAAAGCAGAGCAGAAATGATCTGTTTTCATTACACTAATAAAATATTCTTCTTCCTTTACTCTGCTTCCCTGTATGCACTTTTTAGAAATAATAGAAATAGACCTTTACACTGTGTCACTGTCTTTACTTCCCTCATTTCAATTGACATCACTACAGAGATAAATAGATCACGCTGGCTCCAGTATAATCTGCACAGTTACTTCAGTATTAAATCAAAGACTTTCTATGAACATTATATCAAATTGGTTCGACTCCACCCAGATAGGAGGAGCCGGATCAGATCTGGCTCCTCCCTCTGGACTTTTGATTCGGGACTTGCATGAGGACTGAGCTTGAGGACATGAGGAATGCATAAATGTGGCGCCATCTACTGGATGAAGTGTGAGAGTAAATACTGACCTGAATAAACCTGCATCAAGTCTATTACAGTTCATTTAAATAGCCTTATAACAGATAAAGCCACAACAAAACGATTTAACAATATATGTGTTTATTTGTGGGATAAACTGTTTGCTGGTGTTATTTAAGTGCTGCGATGTTGATGTGTTTGATTTCGTCCACTCTGTTCTTGTGCATTTGGAAGGCGGGGGTCACCCAGCGGCCACACGAACACTGCTCTCCGTACCAGTTAAATGAGCCAAGCTTTGAGCTGCACTTAGGACACAGGAGCTGCAAGACAACATTCATCACACGCTTTACTATGTAACAAGTGTCAGCTGATATAAAGCCACAAAGAGGCTATACAGAAGGACATAAACTGCCATGACAGCTCATTACACCATCTGTAATAACACTTTTATTACACAATTCTGATGCAACGTTCAAGAGAAGTGATACAGAATTCTATAATAATAACAATGACAATAATAATAATAATGAGAAGAAAAATGATCATAGTAATAATACATCAGCATCATAGTAATAATAAAAAAAAGTAATACAAAAATAAAATTTTTAATATTAGGAAAAATAATTTTACAAATTTTAGAATGCAAGGTTGGGGTATTTTATTTTATTTTATTGTTTTATTAATTAGTTAATTCATTTAATTTCTTTACTTAATCTGCATTTATCTTTTTTTAATTAAGAGTATATTATATATTTCCTTTATTTATTTAAATTATTGTTAGATTTTCACATGCTAATTTAGAAAACAGTCATTTAAAAAGGTATTTAAATTAGTATGCAGTAATATTACTAGTGCTTGCTTTGCAGCATCGATGCTAATAATAAACACACTTAAAATAATAAATAAACCAGCGTAATATAAACAGAACAGTGTATAATATTTGCTTGATGTGATTGTCAGCATTCTGATGCAGTGTATTTTTTCTAATAATAATTTGAGAGTGAGTGTAAGCAGTGTTGTACCTGTCCATCCATGACTCCGAGCAGCGCCTCCTCCATCCACTGCACAGGCTCGATGAAATACGACGTGCACTGGCTCTGATTTCCGGCGAGTGGTCCACCGCTCGGCCTCTTATGGGAGAATGCCGCCTCTCCGCTGCCTACACAGTGACTGAGGATGCTGGAGTGACGGAACAGTGTGCGTCTGGAAAGGAAAACATAGACATGCACTTTAGAAGGAAGCTACGCAGATGGATATGGAGATGGAGAGCGAGAGAGAGAGAGAGGAAGGGAGATGGATAGATAGGGAGAGAGAGGGGGAGATGGGGAGAGAGAGGGAGATGGAGAGAGAGCAGGAGATGGGGAGGGAGATGGAGAGAGCGGGAGATGGGGAGGGAGATGGAGAGAGCGGGAGATGGGCAGGGAGATTGAGAGAGAGGGAGATGGAGAGGGGGAGATGTAGAGAGGGAGGTGAAGATGGAGAGAGAGAGATAGCGATGGGGAGGGAAGTGGAGATGGAGAGGGAGGTGTGGAGGGACATGGAGAGAGAGGGAGTTGGAGACAGAGAGAGAGATAGAGATAGGGAGGGAGATAGAGAGAAAGAGATGGAGAGAGAGAGAGAGAAAGAGAGATAGAGATGGGGAGGAAGATGGAGAGAAAGAGGGAAATGTGATTATGATGCAGATTTTACCTGCACTTCCTGCATCTGTACACAGCCTCGGCGCTGTGGCTTTGTGCAGGATCGGCTGCGAAGACGTCTCGGGGAACGCTTTTAAGCTCTGAAATAAAATAGTAAAAATGTTCATTTAGGAATAAAGTAAGGTACATGATCACAGAGTGGACTGTTCCAGCTGAATAACACAAACACGAGCAGAATTCAGTAAGGCTGGCTGAAATAATGAAAATATCAGCTGAATAAAGCGAGAGCTCTTTATGACAGATATACAGCATGTACTATAACGTTTAGTGTTTTAACAAGACCACTACAATATTCAGAACCTTATCAACAATTACACATTATCTAAAGAAATAAAAATTAGGAGAAATGAAATGTAAATATATACATGGTTGTCAAATTATCAGTCTCATTGCTCTAAAATATTCAGTATATTAATATTATATATATATTATAAATATATTTATATATATTATATTAAATAATTAAATAGTTTTCATCAACTTGTCAAGAGTGTAATAATCATAATAATAATAATAATAATAATAATAATAACAATAATAATAATAATAATAGATTTTGCCTTTGTGTTGATTTATTAGAAATTTTAAAAGTGTTTTCATCTATTTTTTGCACAGAAACGAATTAGGTCAAACAGACAAAAGCTACTTTCCCATAAACAATCCTGCCTCAGTACTGTTACTGATCTAAATTGCGATACTTATTTTATTAGATAATGACAAACTTCAAGCTGCCTTTCAGCTTGAAAATCACATTTCTGAAATAGAAACGGTGACAACAGCAACACCACAAACAAACAAGCTTCAAAACACTCCATACACACATCTGGAATAAATTTATTTACTGTATTCTTAAGGATTTTTTTTGTTTTTCTCTTTCCATCTCGGCACTTGCACCCTTGTAAATAAGCTTTTGCACTTATCACGATGTAAAACGTGAAATGACATAACAGAAGCAGAAAAAGAAAAGAAAACATCATCTGGTATAAAGTTTGAAGTACCTGGGTATTTCTCAGTAACTTTCTTCAATCGGAACTGCTTGTATAACACGCTGCTGGTATCCAGTTCACAATTCATAGCTTCGTACAGCGCCAACTGATCAAGAAATTCCTCATTCATCCTGAAAACACAAGCAGTCAGCTGTTCAAAACGCTACTCAAGCACAGGTTTTTGTTTAAGAGCACTGTAATCAGTGTTTCCAGTCTTACTTGATATCTGGTTTGATGTGTTGGAGTTTAGTATATGCCTCCTGGGCACTCAGCTTGTGTGTCTTCATTAAATAAGCAGTGATGATGGTGGCACTCCGACTCTGACCTGCATGACTAGAAGAAGGAGGAGGACAGGGGACCAAGTTGAAAAACTAAAAGTCAGATTTGTTAAATTCCTTGTGTGTGTAAACCTACTTGGTAATACAGTTCTTTCTGACTTATCTAAAACAGCTTCACAATACTGTGTGAGGAGCAAAGCTTCAGTTGATTTATCAACATTTAAATCTACACATAAATAGGAGACTCACTACAAACAATAACACCTTCTGGTGTTTATATGAAACCTACTTCAAGCAGAAATGCATCTAAAGGCATGTACAAATATTGGGAAAACTAAACAGACACACACATGTTAGCATTGCATTTTACTCCTAGTATAAAGAATACAGTACATGCTGATTTGTACCCCAAATGTGGGTTTAATTGTAGCAATCATAATAAAATTATTAAGGGAGATCATCTGCAATCTATTCTGTCATGGAGGTCTAGCGGCAGGCTCCTGTGCTCTCTTCCAAGCCCGGATATGCGGTCCCA
The DNA here is from genome assembly GCF_019097595.1 of Hemibagrus wyckioides. Taxonomy (NCBI): domain Eukaryota; kingdom Metazoa; phylum Chordata; class Actinopteri; order Siluriformes; family Bagridae; genus Hemibagrus; species Hemibagrus wyckioides. The sequence continues at coordinate 8,556,353 of NC_080726.1, forward strand.
AAATCAAATATGATCCACTATGTGGTTACCCCAAACAGGAAGAAGCTGAAGGACAACAATAACATATACACTATGCTGCCAAAAGTTTTTGGACACCCCTCCAAATTATTGAATTCGGGTGTTGTTTTTCAGGGGTTGGGCTTGACCCCTTAGTTCCAGTGAAAGGAACTCTTAATGTTTCAGTATACCGAGACATTTTGGACAATTTCATGCTCCCAACTTTGTAGGAACAGTTTGGGGATGACCCCTTCCTGTTCAAACATGACTACACACCAGTGCACAAAGCAAGGACCATAAAGACATGGATGAGGAACTTGACTGACCTGCACCCGATAGAACACCTTTGGGATAAATTAGAGCAGAGACTGAGAGCCAGGCCAAAACTGGGACGTCTGCCTTTACATGCACATGAATGTAATATGGAGTTGGCCCACCCTTTGCAGCTATAACAGCTTCAACTCTTCTGGAAAGGCTTTCCACAAGGTTTAGGAGTATGTTTATGGGAATTTTTGACCATTCCTCTAGAAGCGCATTTGTGAGGTCAGGCACTGATGTTGGACGAGAAGACCTGGCTCACAGTCTCCACTCTAATTCATCCCAAAGGTGTTCTATCAGGTTGAGGTCAGTTTCTCCACAACAAACTCACTCATCCATGTCTTTATGCACCTTGCTTTGTGCACTGGTGTGCAGTCATGTTGGAACAGGAAGTGGTCATCCCCAAACTGTTCCCACAAAGTTGGGAGCATGAAATTGTCCACAATGTCTTGGTATGCTGAAGCATTAAGAGTTCCTTTCACTGGAAGTAACCCCTGAAAAACAATAATAAATTAAAAAATTTGGAGGGGTGTTCCAAAACTTTTGGCAATATAGTATAGATACTAGCCTTCTTCAAAATACCTTTAGATGAAAGCATCTGTCACATGAATAAATTAAATGTATTTAATGAAAATGAAATTCTGACCCTGTATGAAGACCAAACTGAAACCTACCAATGAACAAGAATAGATGATGTTGATCCTGATGATGATGATGATGATGGAGCTGAAGTTGAAGAGGAGGACGAGGAAGAAGATGCATTCAGAGCATCGCTGATAAACTGGACACAGCTGTCCAGCTTGCTTAGGAGATCTGTAGAGGCATCGTCCAAGGCATGGACAAATTCGGTGTGAAATCCTGAAAGCTCTGGCTGTTCAGAGTCCACACTGAGGATGTGAGTGATGCCGGTGCGTTTCAGAGCTTCAGGATCCTTAAGATCTGAGACAGAGCCAATGTAGAGACCAGCTTCAACTGAGATCATGGTGCTGTTTAGGAGATCATTCCCAAATAGTCATCCTGGATTAGCACAGAAACAAAGAAGGTAAGATTTAGAAATAAATTCGCTTTATGAATTGAACCGATCACATAACCTGATGTGTATTTTTGTCTACTTTTCTATATATAACAGGCTTAACAGTTACAATGCGTTACCTGTTCATGCCGGTCCGTTACAAAAACAGGTTCGATGAGAAACTAAAGAGGAAAAAGCCTTCAGTTCCGGACGTTTTCAGTTCCGTAGTCAATGTATTAACTAAGTTGAATCACTAGAGGGCATCAAGCACAAAGTCATATGAAGACATACCGCGTGTTTATTCAATTAATTGCTTAATAAATCTAATCTACAGCATGCACGACTTCAGAATGTTAAAAAAACCCGCTTTAAAAAGCATGAATTATGTGTGAAATTATCATTTAGGAGCCCTTTTGGCCTGTTCTTGTGTTAGCCTAACCCACAAGCATGTGCAACAATTTTATCACACAGCAATGTTAAAAAATAAATGCTTTTAACATTTTATTAGACTTTTAGTTCCCATGATATGATTATGCTGGTACGTTTGGTTGAATCACGTGTCATATATCTCCCTTTCATTCTTAACTTGTGCTGGAAATGTTGCAGCTGTAAATTTCCCTTTGGGATGAATAAAGTATCTATCTATCTATCTATCTATCTATCTATCTATCTATCTATCTATCTATCTATCTATCTATCTATCTATCTGTCTGTCTGTCTGTCTGTCTGTCTGTCTGTCTGTCTATCTAAACAGGCAGCGGAGATACAAACTGCCTTTGTTTTTAATTTTTCATAGTTATCTTTATTTATCAAACTTGCCTGAATCTGGTTTAAAATACATTTCAGCTGATTTGCATTACTCACTACACGTTAAACTCTCACTTGCTAGAAGTTCAGACAGTTCCCATGTCCTGAGCGATCTAATATGAATTAGCTCCCGGTTTCTTGAAGTAAATCAAATGGAAGTAATTGTGCTGCTACTTGAGTGAAATAGTTCAGACGACCTGCTGATTTCTCATAATAGGTATGATGCAATGTTTCTAAAAAAACCCTTTCGTCTGTAGGATTTGCTTTTACTGGAGCATTAAATCTCTTGCGCTATCAAGTGTGCCTGATGTGCTGCTATAAGTGTAATCCTGCCCTTTTGGCCCGGTTATAGCTGTCTCAGATACTGTGGGTGAAAGCAGATGCTGTGACATTTATGTAAGAACCCAGTCACTCAGGAGGAGCAGTAATAGCCTTTCAGTAATATGTCTTTACTGGCCAGCGGCGTGTTTAATCCTTGAGATAGCATTTCAAGTAAATATTTGAAGTGTATTAAATTCAGAAGTTGGCTCTGATTAGCATTCTGATAAATGTGCTAGCATTGTTTGAATGTTTACACTGTACATAGTCACATAAAAATTCCTTAAACAATCTGTGATAAAGTCTTTCATTTATAATTGCATTGTAATATTTTCTGTTGTACTTATTCTGCCGTGATTTAGTGACCTCTCCTTCCAGACAGCCAGGTACAAATTGCAATAAAACTTCATTTCATTGTCCATAACACTTATCCAATCACGGGGAGCCTCAGGCGTCAAGGCAGGATACACCCTGGACAGAATGCCAACCCATCACAGGGCACACATACAATGAACAATTTAGAGAATCCAATCAACCTAGAAGCATGTTTTTGGACTGTAGGAGAAAACCCACCAAGCACGGGGAGAACATGCAAACTCCACACACATAGTGAGCCTCGAACCCAGGATGCTGGAGGTGTGAAGCGAACATGCTAATCACTAAGCCACTGTGCCACCGCAATAACGTTTTCAAATTAAGTGCAAATGAATAACATAAAAAAGTGAGTTCTTTACAATAATTTGTTTTATTGAGAAACTAATGAGGAAAAAACTTCCATTAAAAATGTTTTGGTTTGTTTTTCTAGTTTCTGTTTATTTTCTAGTGAGGTCTTTGATATGGCTGTTCCAGGCTTAAATCTTTAGTGTATGACTAAGTGTAGCAATATTTGGCTTTGACAATGTATTTGACGTCACGTGTGATGCAAATCCCTAATCCTTTGTACTAATATCACCGGCAAAACTAAGCTATGCTCACTTCACTTCATCACAAAACAAATCATTCCCAGATATGAAGCCATTTGGACATGGGTTTTTCCCCCTACACATTAAAAAAAATGTGTGACCTATCTATTAATCACAGTGATCTTAATGCATGTGAAGATCTCCAGCATTATATGGTGGAACACGTGAACAATAGGGAAAGTGTAATAAGTAATTAGTCATTTGATACAAGAGATGAGAGACGAACTGAAACGTGTGACAACCCACCCAGTGCTGTTTATTCATCAATAGGACAGACACCGTGGGTCAGTGGATTGCCTGCTTCACTCAAATTAAAGGAGTTGTTTAACTTAAAATGAAATCAATACTAATACTGATTGATAATACTAAAAATAGCCTACTTTGAGTAGTACATTTTTTATCATTACTGGGTCAATTGTGATGTGTCAGTTGTACATTAACTGAATTGAAAATCTATTTTCTGTCTTTCCATCATCACAGACATGTTTTGTTTTCGTGTAGTTTATAATAACAGAACATGAATAATCATGCACCAAAACCTAAATTAATACGTAAGTAAAGTGAAATACTTACTAGTAAAGAATTTAGGCATGTACTAATCACAAACTTAAGTTTGAACTAACTTTAACTACGGTGTTCCAGTCCAAGTGATAGCTCAGTGGTTAAAGCATTCGGCTACTGAGTGGACAGGGTGGTTAGCTCAAATCCCCGGTCCACTAAGCTGCCACTGGGCCGTTGAGCAAGGCCTTTAACCCTCAATTGCTCAGATGTATAAAAAAATTAGATTTGTAAGTTGTTCTGGATAAGGGCATCTGCCAAATGCCAGAAATGTAAATCCCAGATCCACCCAAGCTGCCACCACTAGGCCCTTGACCAACCCTCAATTGCAATATGCTCTGACTAAAGGGTGTCTGCCAAATTCTGTAAATGTCATTATT
>NC_080726.1:8565704-8573204 GCF_019097595.1 Hemibagrus wyckioides
TCTACACCATGGAGAGCTTGGTGCTTTCTCAGTAAGAAGCTAAATCTTCTGTATTAACGATTTCATGACTGTTTCTGTTATAATGTAAATGATAAAAGGAAGTAACTGAATGTTAGTTTCAGCACAATATTACAATGTGGGAGAAGCACAGTGTACAAAAGTACAATGTTCCCTTTTTAATAAAAATAAAAGTACAGTGTACCTTATTCTTCTTGTTGGCCAACTGCTGTAATATAAGAGGAATAAAACATTTTGGGGGAAGTAACGGTATATCCACTTGTTATCAGGCCATCGCAGGACCTAGTCTTTAGTTACTTTTCCAAACCAAACTCATCCCAGTGTGTTAATTCTTCACACTCAATTCAGTAAATAAACTACAGATTATGGAAAAACTTGACTTAAACACTAAATTGACATTTTTACTGGCACCAGATTGAAATCTTAATACATTTTTAATCCCATTGACACCGGGCAAAAGCTATCTCCAATATCAACAATAGAGAATATCACCAAGTATTCTCACTTTAAATTTCATTTATTAATATATGAATGCATCTATTTTCACCTTCTTCTTCTTCCTCTTCTTTTGTGTCGGCTATTAAGCAGTATACCTATTTTCACAGTTTAAACAGTTTATGTTTATTTACAGATATTTTATACAGATGTTTTTACTTTTACAGATATTTTATACAGGTGTTTACGTTTACAGATATTTTATACAGATGTTTTTACTTTTACAGATATTTTATACAGGTGTTTACGTTTACAGATATTTTATACAGATGTTTTTACTTTTACAGATATTTTATGCAGGTGTTTACTTTTACAGATATTTTATACAGATGTTTACTTTTACAGATATTTTATACAGATGTTTTTACTTTTACAGATATTTTATGCAGGTGTTTACTTTTACAGATATTTTATACAGATGTTTTTACTTTTACAGATATTTTATACAGATGTTTTTACTTTTACAGATATTTTATGCAGGTGTTTACTTTTACAGATATTTCATACAGATGTTTTTACTTTTACAGATATTTTATGCAGGTGTTTACTTTTACAGATATTTCATACAGATGTTTTTACTTTTACAGATATTTTATGCAGGTGTTTACTTTTACAGATATTTTATACAGATGTTTACTTTTACAGATATTTTATACAGGTGTTTACTCAAAGCTCTGTGTGCCATCAATTGCCCCCTTGCGATAAATAAAGTGTTTTGAATTGAATTGAATATCATTAACTCTGTTACTCTGTTAAATCAGGAATGGTACTATTCTGTCCACTTTTTTTGACATCATATTATCGTCATCATATTTGTTGTTAAAAGTACCTGGTCTTGCATTTTATACACCTCTCTGTGAGGATAAACCTGAAAATAAAGCTTCTCTCCATATAACTGTTATATAAATGTTACAGAACAAACCTTGAGGAATAAAATGTACACAAGAGCGATACAGGAATTCGGATGTTGTGGGTGAATCACAGACACAATTTTATACACATACCTGCGCATGTGCTCTGCATTTAAAATGGATTAGTTTGGACTAGTTTTGGAAGCAGTCCCTGCATTGTTAGATGTGTGTGTGTGTGTGTTTGTGTGTGTGTGTGTGTGTGTGAGAGAGAGAGAGAGATGCATGTCTGATGATCAGTGTGTCATAGGTCACATCCCCAGAGCCTCTCACTCTGAGGAAGATTTATGACGCACTTCCTGCAGAGAGGAGGTGAAGTAACACTCTCTGTCCTTCATAGAGGTCAACAACATTGAGCAGTTTTCCTTCTTTCCTTCTCACTGCAGTCTGGACATCATGGTGTCTTCCAATTTACTGCTTTAAATTTTACACAGAGGACGTCATTGAATGGCACGTATCCCTGCAGCAGCGATTATTCGGGTAGCAAAACTGCAGGAATACAAGAGTAAAGTAGGCTATGCATGATGACAGACTTATGCATATACAAAGATAACATTTAATAAAATGAAATATGGAAACATGAAAGGGATAATTGGTGTAACCATCTTCTGCCCTCAAAACAACAGTAGTGCAGTTTATAAGAAGATCAGCTGGTATTGTTTTGGAGAACTTGACAAAATGTTTCTGCATTTTTCTGCATGTGCTTTTGATTCTGCATTTCCCGTAAGAACGTTTATTGTTTTTGTTTTTCCGGAAAAACTGGTCTATTCGTTAAAATGTTGCTCCCTTCTATTTCTTTAACATTTAAAAATAAATAAATAAATAAATAAATGTAAAAATATAAATGAGAAAATGTAAAATATATATATTTTTTTACATTTTCTCATTTATATTTTTACATTTTATATAAATCTATCTATCTATCTATCTAGATAGATAGATAGATAGATAGATAGATAGATAGATAGATAGATAGATAGATAGATAGATAGATGAGAAAATGTAAAAAATATAAATGAGAAAATGTAAAAATATAAATGAGGAAATGTATAAAATATAAATGAGGAAATGTATAAAATATAAATGAGAAAATGTAAAAATATAAATAAGAAAATGTAAAATATATAAATGAGAAAATGTAAAAAAAAATATAGATTAGAAAATGTAAAAATATAAATGAGAAAATGTAAAAAATATAAATGAGAAAATGTAAAAATATAAATGAGAAAATGTAAAAAATATAAATGAGAAAATGTAAAAATATATAAATGAGAAAATGTAAAAAAAAATATAGATTAGAAAATGTAAAAATATAAATGAGAAAATGTAAAAAATATAAATGAGAAAATGTAAAAATATAAATGAGAAAATGTAAAAAATATAAATGAGAAAATGTAAAAATATATAAATGAGAAAATGTAAAAAATATAAATGAGAAAATGTAAAAATATAAATGAGAAAATGTAAAAATATAAATGAGAAAATGTAAAAATATAAATGAGAAAATGTAAAAATATAAATGAGAAAATGTAAAAAAATATAAATGAGAAAATGTAAAAATTGTAAACAAAAGCAGATAGTCACTCCGAGTGCAAAGCCGCTGTTTTCTATAAATTTCCCCTATAATACTACCTTACAGAAAAATATATTCAAGCAGTTAAGACATGTTTTTGTTCAGTTTGCTTTGCTCTACTTTTCTTTTCTTTCTCGTTTCTGTACTGGTGCTACAACACTACTGTATCTCTAAATGTTGTTTAGAGATAAAGGCCTGCTGTTTGCACAGTGCTTAACTATAAGTGTGAAAGAAAGAGATAGAAACATGAGAAGTCCACTTACTGAGCTCCTGATAGATGAGTTTGTTCTGGCCACACACACCCACACACACACACACACTTTAGTACTACAAGCATTGTAAGGTGTATTACTGCTGCTGTATTATTTTACACATACATGCTTTACGCAGCAGTCAAATGTCCTCAAAGCCTCCAAAGTGTCAGTAAAGGAAATGTGTGTGAGCCTGGTTTAAAAACACGGCAGAATTTTACTTCAGATCACACCACGTGGTGAATCACACAGATGAAACCACCAATCAAGTTCAATTTAAAATAAAATATTATATATTTAATACTCAATTCTTTTTCCCCAAATCATTTTAATAAACAAGATGCCCCCAAACTCCTCCCTAAAGATGCAGGCTGACATGAAGCCACGCCCCCAAAATGCTAAATGGGTTAATACCTCTCACCCCCACCACACACAAACACACACACACACACACACTTTTCACACACACGTTTCACACAACTTTCATTTTTATTTAAATCAAGGAAACGTGGACAGATTAATAAGGACCTTTAAAGGGAAAAAGCATGGAGGGAATACAGGATTACAGCATATATATTGTGTTACCAATGATGCTTTATTTATTGTTGATATCACCTGGAAGCAAGTTTAAACACAGACTGAATGAAAATGTCAGTTAGAAGTTGGATTAATTTTCTTTTTTATTTATTTTATATGTATTATTGTAAAGCATGGAGTATGTCCTCTCTCTCTCTATATATATATATATACTGTATACTGTGTATGTGTGTAAAAAACACACACAAAGAAAATCTTCTTCAATGAGAATTATTATCAAATCCGCATTGTATTCATTAATTTCCCAGTGTTTCTTAGTAAAAATGAATCTCTACAGTATTATAGCCTTGTTAAATAAAATATCACGTCACAGTTTGTGTAAGAATAAAGCTGAAAGTGAGATTCAGAGCATTTGTACGTTAGAGGACTGATTTACAGCTCTGTCATCACCACTGTCGAGGTACTGGGCCACTTTCTCATTCGAACATTTGCCCTCCATTCTTTGTGTGTGTGTGTGTGTGTGTGTGTGTGTGTCAGGGCTATTATCCTGAGGGTGAGGGATGGCAGCTGATGATCATTTCTCCTTGCCTGAGCTGTCTGTTAGATCTGTGTTGGGTTAAGCGGAGGCCTGCGAAGCTTTTAAGTGCTGAGAGATGGATAGAGAGTCAGCTTCTCTGACACTGTGCAGACACACACACACACACACGCACACACACACACATCAGCTACTACTGTAAACAAAAGCATACCAGGACATTTTTATCTCCAGTGATGTCAGTCTTTAGAGGGTATGCTAGAGGTTTATACTGTAAGAATTATTCACGCTCCAAAAAACTAGATCTCCAGGAGGCTTCTAGGAAACAGCTCAAACAATCAAACGTGTTTTCTTTAGCATTGAAATACACAGTTTAGCGGTATTACTGCTGCCTTTGCTGCTGTATTTTACCTAGGGCAGAAAATCCAGTTAAATCCAGATGTAACATGAAACAGATGATGGTACAGTGACTCTGTGATCGGACGAATGCCTAGGACTAGAACTCATGCTTTTGGTGCAGAATATTAAGCTGAAGGGGGCTGAATCATTAAATGAGGAGCATTCTTTGGGGTTTTTCTGTTTCCTGTTCAGGGTAATGATCCATGATCATCCAGAGGCTGATCTGGGAACACTGGCTGTGAGGTGGGAATGAGACGCCAGTTAATAGAGGGTATCATACACACATTCACTTACAGTCACATCTAGTGACAATTTAGAGCAGCAAAGTGTGGAATGCGGAAGTGGAAGAAAACTAGAAAACCCACACAGATTAGTGATTATGATTAGTGCAAGTAATATAAATAGTACTAGTGATAGTTATAGTAGTTGCACTAGTTGTTATTATTATTAGTGGTACTAGTAATAGTGTAAAAGAGAGTTGTTCTAAGCCACTGATCAAACTCAAGCAAAAAGTAAGTTTAATCTGTGAAATATATATATATATATATATATATATATATATATATATATATATATATATATATATATATTAGTGAAAGATCTAGTAAAGAGAAGATTCCTTAAGTTTCCTTCTTTAGCCTTGCAACAGTACACTACAGATAATGAATATTATGTGATTCTTTTATAATCTTTTATATGAATCTTTTATATAAACCCAGACCCAATCGTCATTATTTACTTTAAAATGAAATCTAATGACCAGATAAATGATTTTGTAACCACTGCAAAACTACATCTGTTTACATCTACAAGTGAAAATATCTTGAATACATTCTACATGTTCTTATTCTACTGACACACTTCAAGCATTTATTTCTAGAAAGAAGCGAAATGATCCGCAAGTGGAACACAAAACATTACAATGGGTAAAAACTGTCAAAAACAGATGTAATAAGCATATATTAATGTGATATAAAGAAATATCAGATACATTTGCTCACTTTTAAGATATTTACAAGCTAAGACTCACATTCTTTTTTTTTCCTTTGCAAAGAAAAAGCAGAGATGGTCTGTACCTTAAAACTGGAACAATATATTAATGTCCACATGATTCAGCTATTTCCAGAAAAGATTTTAGGTACAACAGACCATCATTACTTTTTAACTACATTAACTACATTTAGACTCATTAAACTCGAACCTCTAGTGAAAAATTAAATGATCAGCCAGCATGTCTTGGATAAAGCACTGGTGGAATGTATTTCATGAGTTCTATATTTGTTGAACATTACTTTAAGCATAAGAAAGAGAATACCACCGAACAGCAGCTTTCAAACAGCTTGGGTATCAGACAGCATGCAGAGAGAGAGAGAGAGAGAGAGAGAGAGAGAGAGAGATAGATAGATAGATAGATAGATAGATAGATAGATAGATAGATAGATAGATAGATAGATAGATAGATAGATAGATAGACAGGCAGATAGATTTATAGATAGATAGATAGATTTATAGACAGACAGACAGACAGACAGACAGATAGATAGATAGATAGATAGATAGATAGATAGATAGATAGATAGATAGATAGATAGATAGATAGATAGATAGATAGATAGATAGATAGATAGTATTGGTTTTTGTTGACCCTGATATAGATAGATAGATAGATAGATAGATAGATAGATAGATAGATAGATAGATAGAGAGATAGAGAGATAGATAGATAGATACTTTACTGATCCCAGAGGAAATTCAAGCATCCAGTAGGAACATTCAGAAAGGCAAGATTATGACATTTACAGACAACCTTATCCAGAGCCAAATGAGGGTTAAGGGCCATTTGAGCAACTGAGGGTTAAGGGCCTCACTCAGGGGCCCAGCAGTGGCAGCTTGGGTGGTCCTGGGCTTCAAACTCACAACCATCCCATCAGCAGTCCAACACCATAACCACTAAACTACCACATCCCCCATCACAACACAGAATCCCCCCCCCAGTTAAACTATAAGCAACAAACAATGAACTCAAGACTGTACAGATTAAAGGGTCGACCCATATCACTTATAAACCTATGATACACAGTAGCATTGTCTATAAGGCACAGTAATGACTGTGTGTAAGTTTTGTACAAACATTGGGGTGGAAGACATTGTCCAGTATCGCCAAGTAGCGAGAGATATCTGTGCAAGCGAGATCATTTCAAAATACGTGTGCTAAAATGATGATCCAAGATGTCAGTCTGCCTAGACATCTTCAAAAGCCTGTAAAATGTCACTGTAAATATAGCATCGCAGAATAAACCACGAGATTCGTGCATCCTTACATTAGTGCTACAAATTGCGAGCTAAGCATATTTATAGCAGCTCAACAACAAGTAATAAGACCATTTGCATTCTTCAAGACAATTTGCTCATCTAATTGTCACGGTCTTCATCTAGTAATGTAGTGTGTGGCCCAGGACAGTGCTAAAGCTCTAGGCCATGTGGTTGAATTATACAGATAAAAGGCTGCTTGATAAATTGTCCTTCAGTCCCTTTCACTCCACAAATGTACATTATCTAACAAGAAGCGAATGAAAAGAGCCTGATTAGGCTGCAACGGCTTGAGAAAAGGAGCCATTCGTCTTAGTTAGCGTCCCTTCTTGCTCTTTTGTGGCCCTTTTTTTCAAAGCTGACTGTTGTTCCCATCCGCCGGTGCTGCAGTGTCCCGATCCAACACACTCGCCCTAAACAGGAGTGGAAGACTGCGAGGGCTGCTGACTTCTGAATAACCTCACTCAGTAACAG
>NC_080726.1:9298204-9345704 GCF_019097595.1 Hemibagrus wyckioides
GCACTTTATGTGGCAAGGACAACTTACTTCAGTCCTTAGCTCTGTGTTGTTTCATGTAGCACCAGGGTCCTGGAGAAACATCGTTTCATTTCACTGTGTACTCCATCAGCTATATATGGTTGAAATGACAATTAAAAGCTTCTTGACTTGACTTGCCTTTTTTGGCAATATATAACATTGCTCTAATATGATATTATATAATAATAGATATAATAGCTCTTTCATAAAGCCCAGCTTCACTGATCCCTAATGTGATAACAGCAACAGATACAAATATCTGATAAATGCATGGTACAGCTAATGAATAGAAAGGATTGTCCTATAACAAAGAAGAAGAAGAAAAGAAATGTCATTTACAGCAACAGGACATGTAGTGTGTTAGAATGTTCCTTTATATTTATATTTATATTTATATTTATTATTATTATGAAGGAACACTGATTCACAGTTTGATAATAAAAGTATGTAAAAATGGGAAGAAAACCCAAACTGAGGATATTAATGTGAATATGATCTGAACATTTTCTAATTACTTTTTAATCAAAATTTTATAAATACAACAAATTATTGTATCCTGGCGAAGAAGAGCTTTTGGACCTTTTAGTTATATGTGATATTTGCAATTGGACTGTTAATACACAGTTGCACCTTCTACCTGTTTTTTGTTTGTTTGTTTGGGTTTTTTGGCTGATTTGTACTAATCTATTACTTTTCAAGCAAATATTCTGGGTTCTTCTTTCATGGCTGTACTTGATTTTATTCGACCTATTTTTAATTTGATAATTGATAAAAGAGCGTTTTCTCTCAACTGTATGTGCATGATTTGCTACATACACTTTTTTCTTCCTTCATAAATGTCAATAAATGTCTCAAATATTTGGGGAAAATTGTCTAAAAGGCTTGAACATCTGGCAGGGTAACATGTCTGCCACTCCACATGTCACTTGAAAAGCAAAGCCTGCTCGAATGCTAATCACATCAGCTGAGATGATGCTCTGTCCATCGTCTTCCGTTCCTTCACAATAATAACAGCACTAACTGAATGAGGAGCCATACATGGCAGGATTGTGCACCAAATAGGCCTCTCAATTATGTGCCTTCTAGGACATGCAGGCATGGAAAACCACATTAGACTACAAACAGACGACTGCTCACATGAAAGGCTACTTTGGGGATGTTTGAATATGAAGAAACAAACACTTAATTTGCTGTAATCATGTTATGAAGGCCTGTAATTGACAGGAGCAGTTCAGGGATCTGTGGCTCTGTGGCTGGAACTCAGAACAGCCAGTCACCTTGTTATTGCATGGTGTATTACGTATACTTCACCAAATATTAACAAGGTTAGGCCAAGCCAAGGTCGTCTGGAATATCGGCACAGACACAGGGTTAATCTGAGTGCAACAAGTCTTCGGTCTCTTTGCGTAGCACGTCAATACATGGCCACTTTTGGCTAGTAAAAGCTTCACAAACTGTAAAACAAAACAAAAAAAAATCAATAGTTCACAGTGAAAATGGCTTACAAGGTCAAATACACAATACCTTTTGTGTAGTCGGTTCTAGCACTTCATAACATAGAAGTGAATATTTCAGATTATTCTGTCACTTTCATATAGAGTTAGCATGAGCGAGCACCATGGCTATTCGAGGTCAAGCTTATAGCATATAAGGTTTAAAGATAAGTCAGACTACCAGATAAGGTCAGTTTGCTCCTGAAAGCCAGTGTGTCGCTCTGTCATCTCAATAACCCTTTGTTTTCCTTTTCTACTTGGTCATCTGAAGTGCATACTCGCAACAGATTAGCATGAAATATTCTCACACTTATGACAGCAGTACACTTAAATACAACCATGTCCTGTGCATACTAATGACAAATTCAGCCTTCACTTGCAGAGGTGCCTGGCCATGTGTGTGTGTGTGTGTGTGTGTGTGTGTGTGTACATGACACCATTGTTGGTATGCACAGAGCAGTCTTGTGCCTTCACTAACATGCGACTAGTATTACAAGCCGCCTGCCAGCACTGAAAACATCCTTGCATCACTTTGTTTTCTCAAGCGACAGTGGTGTCGGATCTTACCCTCTAATAAAGTCCATCTATGAAGCACAACCACCAAGAACAGGAGCCTCTCTTGCATGAGTTATTCAGTATTAATATCCCGCAACATCAGAAAACACAATATATATTAAACACTGGGCTGAACTCCAACATACCCAACTTAACATTCATGTAAACTATTAACCAGTGTAAAAGTAAGAAAGACAGCCCGACAGACAGACAGACAGAAAGAAAGAAAGAAAGAAAGAAAGAAAGAAAGAAAGAAAGAAAGAAAGAAAGAAAGAAAGAAAGAAAGAAAGAAAGAAAGAAAGAAAGAAAGAAGGGCAGACAGCTACAGAACAGTGTTTGTCAAATAATAATGTTCAAAGACACAAATTAGGATCCACTATGTAAACATATTCACTTGGGAATAAAATAATTAAATTTCCTATCGTTCTTGAACATTTTTCAGAGTTAAAATCTGAATAAATACATAATAGTTTTGGCCACAAAAAAAGTTTTACTGCTGATGGTGTTGATTAATTTTCTACTACATTCTATATACAGCAGATCTGATTGTAGTGCCGGCTACAGGGCAAATCATACCACTATATCTATCACTGTATTACTTTTATAGTAACTCAAAGAGTTTATTTATTCATTTATTTATTTATTTGTACAAACATGATATACTTGAGTTTAATTAAGCTGCTAACACTTCTTGAATGTGTCATGATTTATATATATATATATATATGTATATATATATATATATATATATATATATATATATATATATATATATATATATATATATATATATATATACACTATATTGCCAAAAGTATTCGCTCACCCATCCAAATAATCAGAATCAGGTGTTCCAATCACTTCCATGGCCACAGGTGTATAAAATCAAGCACCTAGGCATGCAGACTGTTTTTACAAACATTTGTGAAAGAATGGGTCGCTCTCAGGAGCTCAGTGAATTCCAGCGTGGAACTGTGATAGGATGCCACCTGTGCAACAAATCCAGTTGTGAAATTTCCTCGTTCCTAAATATTCCACAGTCAACTGTCAGCTGTATTATAAGAACGTGGAAGTGTTTGGGAACAACAGCAAGTCAGCCACGAAGTGGTAGGCCACGTAAACTGACAGAGCAGGGTCAGCGGATGCTGAGGTGCATAGTGGGAAGAGGTCGCCAACTTTCTGCAGAGTCAATCGCTACAGACCTCCAAACTTCATGTGGCCTTCAGATTAGCTCAAGAACAGTGCGCAGAGAGCTTCATGGAATGGGTTTCCATGGCCGAGCAGCTGCATCCAAGCCATACATCACCAAGTGCAATGCAAAGCGTCGGATGCAGTGGTGTAAAGCACGCCGCCACTGGACTCTAGAGCAGTGGAGACGCGTTCTCTGGAGTGACGAATCGCGCTTCTCCATCTGGCAATCTGATAGACAAGTCTGGGTTTGGCGGTTGCCAGGAGAACGGTACTTGTCTGACTGCATTGTGCCAAGTGTAAAGTTTGGTGGAGGGGGGATTATGGTGTGGGGTTGTTTTTCAGGAGCTGGGCTTGGCCCCTTAGTTCCAGTGAAAGGAACTCTGAATGCTTCAGCATACCAAGACATTTTGGACAATTCCATGCTCCCAACTTTGTGGGAACAGTTTGGAGCTGGCCCTTTCCTCTTCCAACATGACTGTGCACCAGTGCACAAAGCAAGGTCCATAAAAACATGGATGACAGAGTCTGGTGTGGATGAACTTGACTGGCCTGCACAGAGTCCTGACCTCAACCCAATAGAACACCTTTGGGATGAATTAGAGCGGAGACTGAGAGGCAGGCCTTCTTGTCCAACATCAGTGTGTGACCTCACAAATGCGCTTCTGGAAGAATGGTCAAAAATTCCCATAAACACACTCCTAAACCTTGTGGACAGCCTTCCCAGAAGAGTTGAAGCTGTTATAGCTGCAAAGGGTGGACCGACGTCATATTGAACCCTATGGATTAGGAATGGGATGTCACTTAAGTTCATATGCGAGTCAAGGCAGGTGAGCGAATACTTTTGGCAATATAGTGTATGTGTGTGTGTGTGTGTGTGTGTGTAATATAAACCTTTCAGGGTCTCGAAAGGATCAAGGGTTTTTAACAGATATAAATTGTCAAATAAACATAATCAGCAACGACTCATTGATTCCAGGTGGACTATCTATAATTCTCTTTAAAGTGTAAGACCTTTTGTGAACATCTCATAGATTTTCTTTTCTTTTTTTCTTTTCCACTTCTGTGTTCATTAGAATAGTCATACAGTCAGCTCATATTTGAACTGATAATTTAAAGCAATGAGAAGTTGAGTAATCAGGACCTGGGTTAATATGATCAGTAATAAACCCAATTAGCTCTGCGTGTGTGTCAGAAGGCGGCCAGTTCAACAGAGCCACCGTGCTGACACTCCGGGTAATGAATCTTCAGGAAAACAAAAGAAATCCACTAGAAAATGATCAAATTCATTGGACCTGACAATTCTTTACGTGCAATCTGCTCTGAGTTGGAATGAGAGAGTGTGATGTGGTTAGATTTTATTTCAGTTTGACTTGAATGACATAAGAAAAGGGTACAAATGCTAACTCTAACCTTAACTTGTTTGTCATCGTGCTTCCTACCATTTTAAAGTCGACAAAAACCTGAACTCATAAAATAAGGACATCTTGATTTTTTTAACATTCTGTCCAAAATTCAACCATTCCACCCATAAACCTCTACAATACTACACTTGATTTGAGAAAAAAAAACTTTCAGATGTTAACATAAACAACCCAATATTAAGAACATTTTTCCCCTTATGCAAAAATCACATACATTAATCATATTATAATATGCATTTTTTTGCATGATTAATTTTTTTACACAAGCGATTATGGGATTATTTGTGATTATTTGTGAAAAAAGTAGTATATATGAAATAAAACCGAATTTCTTTCTATATATTCACATGAGAATAAAGGAATCACATGTATAAAGTAATAAACCTTGTGGAGGGCAAAAAAGCTGTTAAAAATTAATCATGTGGAAATAAAACAATCATGTGAAGGAAATTGCATTGTGGTAAAATGTGTGTGTGGAGGGGGAATTATGTAAAATTATAAAAAAAATAACATGTAAACATGAAATAATTGTGAGATTCATGTGTAATGAATACAAATATATGCACACACAAACAAACTAAAGTATCTTAAAACTCACAAAAAGTAGAAAGAAAAGGACGAAGCAGACGGCCGCCTGTGTCCAAGCTCATTCTGAGTGAGAGACACCTTCCAGTGGACTGTGACACAGATGAAGCACTTAAAGTGCGAGCCGTCGAAACAATCCCAGCAGGCCCAGGTGAATTAATGAGCCCACCCCATCCAGCAAGGAGTGATCCATTACTTCCTCTAATTATAAATAATAATCCTGATTATTACACTGGTTAGCCGCCACCAGCCGAGATGGATGGCCAAAGACATGATTTATCTTTTTTTTTTTCTTTTCCTAACACTTCAGCAGCAGGCCTTTGTGATGTAAACTCCAGATCACACAAACTGTCAGATATGTTCTTCATTTTCACAGCAAGTCTTTCAATGAGTTATTAATTAGTAAGTATCAAATAAACTAAACTGTCATACAGCCATTGTGATTTAATCTGTATGCTGATTTTCACCTTCAGGTCAAGAACTCAAGTATTTATACATATCTTTGAATAATCACCCATAAACTTGGACAGATACTGCCACATTTTTTTTTACAAGGTCTCCTGATCCAAAACCCTCTCTGACTCCGATCTGACGTCGGTCAGAGACGACAAACATCTTTCTTTCTTTAATTGATAAAGACCTCCAAAGATCCCTGTGGAAAAAAGTGTCATATACAATTCACTCATTAGAGTTAATGAGTGTGTGATCCTCCATACTGAGTTTTAAGCTCCCTTTTAGTGAAGTACATGTTGTATAATATATATATATATATATATATATATATGTATATATATATATATATATATATATATATATATATATATATATATATATATATATATATAAATGTAATGAGATAAGCCAATACTCTCAAAATAAACAATAATATAATATAACTTTACCTGTTGCTGTTGAGATTCCCTTGATGTTATTGTACCATTATTCTGTGTTGATTACCTTGTAATGTCAATGTAGCTTACATTTTAAGGACCACTCTTGTACCTTCAATGAAATTTTAGAGTAAAGAAAAGGGCCCTAACATACACCTCTCCAGTAAAGGTGTAGCAATAGGGTGTAGGGGGTGTGCTGTAATAATTGGGTAGAACTACAGAAAGAAAGAGAGAGAGAGAGAGAGAGAGAGAGAGAGAGAGAGAGAGAGAGAAGAAAGAAAGAAAGAAAGAAAGAAAGAAAGAAAGAAAGAAAGAAAGAAAGAAAGAAAGAAAGAAAGAAAGACTAATACAACCTAAAATTGCCACAACAGCTACACAATTAGCTTTTTCTTTGACGAAAGACAAATCTGTCTCTTTACCTGACTCACCCAATAACACAGAGAAATCGCAAACCTGCAAAATAAGGCACTCACACCTCACTTGTGCTACTAAAAATAAAAATGCTAACAAAGCTTTAAAAGGGCAAACACTCAGAATCAAGTTCCATAGCGCAAAGTCCACAATCAACAAAGTCATTAATCACTTAAGCTGTTCCATATGCTTCGAAAAACATCTTAAACCAGCTCTCCAAATGAATGAGGTCCAGAAACACACATAACACTTTATAACATATGACGAGACTAATATCAAAATAATGTCATTAATTTCCCAATCACAGCTGGCGCTGAATTCAGCATGTGAAACACAATGCAGTGGACCATTTCTATTTATATTAAAATAATCATAGTAGTAGTGGCACCTGATTGAAACTTCAGTATGCTTCTGTGCAGATTAAATGACCGAGTATGATTGATAAGCTTTTCATGCTGTACTGTGAAGCATCTATATGCGATAGCTTGCGAAGTTTGTTATAAGGAATGTGTAGAAACTGAAACACTGACACCTCCAGTCATCTGACAGCAGACACAGTAAAGTCCTGTGAGACATCTGAAGCATTTATCACACTCAGTGGTACAGTTTCTTCAACTTTAATGTGCTGCAGGATCTAAACAAGAGAGAACGAGCAAAGCTGATGAGACAACCGAAAGAAAAGGGAAAGAAAAGGAGATGATTAAGTTGTATCGTTGTGTATTTATGCACCTCTTTAAACTAAGCTAATCTGGTAATTAACAATGCATACACAGAGAATTTGTTTATAATGCGATTCGGTGTAAAGGAGCTCTCAGACTACATGCCTCACTGCTGATCCAAGCGAGTCGAGATTGTAACAGTGCAACCAAACACATCGTTTCTCTCATTGTGCTAGTGTTGGGTTTATGTTCAGGGACGATGTGTGTGAGCTATACGGTGTTCATGTACACTGTAGCCTACTCTCAAAAATGACATTCATTCAGTATACATGTAGAAGCAGAAAAATAAAGCAGAAAATAATTTTATTAAATTAAATTTATTTTTTATTTTATAAAATGATTGACTGATCTTTTTTTTTTCTCCTGTTTATATTACATGTAAAGCTGCATTTCACCATGGCATGCCCTTAAAAATGGCACATGTGAATTCGTCATGTGAATAATATGTAATCAGTCGAAAAAATAAAACCACACACATGTGAAAAGTGTAAAAAATGTGTGAAACCAACAATGTGAAAAATGTGACGTTTCGAGTCCTGCAATTATCGCATGAGCTAAATTCTAAATATTATAACAGTTATTTATAATATATTATAACAACAGTATTACATAATAACAATATTATATACTATTATCAGAGTAAAATAACATAAATAAAAGCACATAGGAAGGTTGTCAGCTGAAGCAGTCCAGTGTTTAAACATTTGTGAATCCACTGTGACTCTATATATGACCATATATAAATTCCATATATAATGAATTTATGAATGCACTCATTAATCAGGTGATTATCATATTAATCATTTCCTGCTGACAGAAAACAAGAGCAGCAGAAGTGCCCACTATTACTATATAAAAATTACCCAGAATGTTATTCCAGAATGACTTTCTCCTGCTTTACTGCTTACACCAGAGGGAAAAGAAAAAAAGAGGCTTGATGTTTATTTTATATAACATTAATTATTAGATAGTTTTTTAGTGGGTTTTTTTATACATGAAGAGACCACAAATAAACAGTGTCCTGAACTTCACTGAGACTACACATACAACGTCTCACACAACACATAGAAGGAGCCTGTGTGTGTGTGTCGGTAATTCATACGTGTGTTTAGAATAAACCCGGTGCATGCTGTTGTCATTTATACAAACTTAAAACAACTTACAAATTGGATTTAGTAGCTTTGTACATGTGCAGGTCTAAAGTGAACTATACTGTAGAGATGCTACATGTACGAAAACCAAATTAGTAAAGCATGTATGCCATCTAGAGGACACACAGATATTGCAGGTTGCTAAATGAATAAAGAGCACTACTGCCCCAGTGTGGCAAATACACTTAATCCTCTTCAGAGTAGTGAAGTATAGATAGATAGATAGATAGATAGATAGATAGATAGATAGATAGATAGATAGATAGATAGATAGATAGATAGATAGATAGATAGATAGATAGATAGATAGATAGATAGATAGATAGATAGATATGATGTAGTTAGATATTAATTAAGGTATAATGTCAAGGAGAATTACTGCTAGAGTCCTCCTCAGACTGATCTCTGATATTCTGGACTCACACTCTTTCAAAATAAATGTGCTGTAATGTTGTTTTTTATTACATCCAGAAGAACATACTAAGATTTCATATGGTAAGATTTCATATACTATGATATTCATATTTCATATACTATATGATTTTTGCAGTGTGCACTTGGAGCCATAATGAAAGTGTGGGATGTGTTTCGTGTGTAAGGATCCGTGAAACAAAAACAATCTAGAAGAAAGGAATGGAGAGGTCAGGTATAAATACGAGCTGGACACAGAACAGGTGCACACATTCAGTCTGTGCATACAGAGGTGCTACCTGCATCTCCTGCTTTTCTTTATAAATATCCTGAAATATTACTAATAATAATATCACTCTAAAACATACGAAAATATCAAGATCTTTTGAATGAATTTTAGAATTCTAGTATATAATATCCTAGAATATACTATATATATATATATATATATATATATATAGTGTAGCTCTAGTTCAGCTGGATAAGGATAAAGTAGTGAACAGAGCAGAGTGTTAAGGACCCTGCAGCACTCGTCTCAGTTTAAAGCTTAGAGGATTAGAGGCATATACAGGCAGACGGAGGTAAGAGATCATTTTCACCTGTAAAAGTAACGGAGTGGAAGATGGGAACCACATCAGGAGGCTAATTAACCTCAAGAGCGCAGTCTGAGCTATGTACTGTATCTGCTACACTGATAACAATTACACAGCTTGAACAACTGCTTTCTCTGTCCGCAGCCCATATTTCTGTCACGAAGAAAAGGAGAGCAGAGAAATAACACCCGAGAAAAAGCACAGACACATGCTGTTAGAACTGTTAAAGCTCATTCCAGGGATTTCCTTATGTAAATTAATTTTTACTGAAAATGGCATAAAATGGTGAAACTAAAATGGTGTAAGGAGATGGGGGTGTTGATTTGCGATCATTAAATCTCCTTCTGAGTCACCTGACGAATGTGAAAACTAACAACAAGACTGAAGTCAACAAAAAACAAGCCGGAAATGGAAATAACATTAAAGGACTAATAGTGTCTCAACAAGAAAAATACATGGTGATTAACAAATGTCTGTTATTAAGTTGTTTATGATTGAATTAAATGTTGGCTGCAAACATTTCTAAAAATAAAAATATAAATAGGTGAAATGATTCAGGCTTTTAAATCTGTGGTCATATGTGGTGTTTTGTTAATGCTGCTCAGGGATGTTGTGGATCCAGGACCTTGGAAAATCTTGCCGTGAGGTGGGAACACACCCTCAACCACTATGCAAGAGGTCAAAGGTAACGCTCAGCGCAATAGTAGCACCACCACGCTTCACTGTAGGGAACAGCAGCATTCCCTGTAGAGTCATGTTGTGCTTAGACCAAAAAGTTCAGTCATACTAAAGAATCATGACCACAAAATTCCAACATGGAAATCCCTGTGGAAGCATTCGGGCTCTCACAAATAGCCTGTGTAACGGATTCTTCCCCCAAGCCATGAGGTTCCTCAACACTCAGAACTGAACTCACACACACACACACACACACACACACACACTACACATCATACCTACACTGAGTGAGATCAAGAAACAGAAACAATTGCAGTGCAGTTTATTAAACATAGTGTAAATGTTTGTTCCTGCTAATTTCAATTTTTAGTAAAAATTTTTCCATTATTTTGACCTTTCCACCTACATACTATGACAGTCTCTGTTTTTTTCCCACCTAACTGTTGTTTAATAATGTTGTCCCTGAAATCTTTAGCAAACTCCTTTACCTTCCCCAAGATTGTTACTTGTTGCATGAAAAGCACTGGCACAAAATTATATGAAAATTATATGAAAATTATATGTGTTTTTAATATCCCTTTCCCCATTGGTTTTTAACCTTTTGTTTATGTTCATAAATACATTCTTGAATTTCAAGTATGGAACATAACCTCTCTCTCTCTCTCTCTCTCTCTCTCTCTCTCTCTATCTCTCTCTCTCTCTCTCTCTCCAATTTTCGTACAAATGTCCTGCACTTGTTTTTCATTTGGTGTAAGAGTCTTCTTGCAGTAGTTCACCGAAAACTCAACACTTGGATCGCATCCTCTCATGTACGCCACTTGGAATAAAACTGTCTGCCAAATGAGTACAATGAGTCTTGTTTTGGCCGAATTTTCTCCCTGGAGTTTTCAACATTTAATCTAATGATGAAGTTTTTCCCAAACTATTACCACAGATGTGTCATATTACAAAGGATCAGAGTAAGCAATCACAGTGAATGACTTGGTAAGAAGAAAAACATCTTAAAAATATTTTGATAATCTATTAAACTGGACTGGACGATGTTGTAATTGTTTGTCTGTATTTGAAACGTACTTCCATTGACTGTTTAGTCTCAAATTACAACTGACAATACATTCTGAATGGTTTATTTTAATAATGATTAGGTCAATCAGAAATGGACAGACTACAACACTATAAGAGTCTGAAGAGGGTTTCATATTTATTTCAGCGCACAGATTTGTGGATGATGGAAGCTGGATTTACGCATGATTGCACCTCTGTTTATTTTTTTTTCCCCTCATTTGTTATGCTGTATGTAACTCAAGTGACTCGGTGTGACTTGATCTGTTACAGTATGACCTCAATAGAAATGAAAAGTGATCTTGTAGTGAAAGTGCTGCAGTTTCGATGCCACCTTGTGGTCTGTTATACAGCCGTACAATCAAGTAAGCTTAAGAAAATGATGAAAGTAGGTTAAACAATTTATTTTCAAAGGTAAACAAATGTAGTTGAAATTACATTACGTTACATTGCACACAAGGGCATTAGAGAAGTTGTTGGTTGAGGAGACCTGGGTTTCCTCTTCATCCAAAACATATGGCTATGAAAAATATACTATATAGAAAGATAGATATAGATATACTAGAAGTAGAAGACGAATATTAGGAATAAGAAGAATAGTAGTAGTAGTAGTAATAATAACAGTAGTAGTACATAATTTCCTGGACCTCATTGCACATGTAAGAAACTGTACATTCACTTATACTTATTTCTAGTGTATTTTATATATATTTTCATATGAAAGGTCTACTGCTGATGTTGCACTCAAAATGAAAAATGCTTTAATATTAATAATAGCGTTAATCATTTACTTACACTTTCTTCACTGACACCCCCTAAATAACTGTTTTATATGCAATTTACTAATTTATTAATATGCTTATTTTAAAAATATAAACTGATCATTAATAAAGGATGTAAATGCAATTAGCAAGTACATTATAGGTATGCTTTTTGATCAAGAATAAAGCATTTATAATGACATTTATAAACGGGTTGCTAATGCCTATATAGAAGCGATGCTTTGTAAATGATTAATTAAGTATTTACTCATGTTTAACTAATGCTTAATAGTGTGCAGTTATTATAAAGCGTTACCACAATAATAATAATAATAATAAGGAGAAGAAGAAGAAGAAGAAGAGGAAGAAGAAGAAAATATTAAGGGTAAGAATAATAATAGTAGTAGTAATAATAATATTAGTAGTAGTACATAATTTCCTGGAGCTCATTGCACATGAAATACTTCCATATACAGCAAAATCCTATTTTACAATGCGCATTCATCAGTTAATTTCTTAGGTAGTTGATCTTCTAATTAAAGACTGTAGTTAAATCAGGATTCATTTTGCTTACAGTTTATTCAGTAATGCTTCTCCTTGACAACCAGCTTGCTGAAACACTGCAGAGCCCAGTAGATAGCCGAAAGAACAGCAAAAACCTGCAGGAAAAGATTTTTAGGTCAAAATCTTGGCACTATTTTCATATAAATTATTCAACCATGCTGTCAGAATCTTGTCTGTAATCCTGCAGTGTAAATAGATGACCACAATTCTAAACTCGGTGTAACTGAAACAAAGAGAACTTTAAGGATTAAAGTTTGTTCATGATCATGAAGAACGCTGTAGGAACAAATTTATTACATTCAAAAATGAGTACTCGTGTGTTTCTGTAACAACCAACATGTAAAAGGCTATTAAGGGAAAAAAAGAATAACAAAAGGTCAACATCAAGACCAAAGAATCTCCCATGATGCAACAGCTCTGTGTCGGGAGGTTAATGGTGGTGGTCACTGAGGAACGAAGCCAGGAGGTTCTGCCAAAAAGTGTCCCGGGTGGAAGCATCGCTCCTCCCCTGTGTTCTAGACCATAAACTGCATCCGCGTTCTTAACTTGGGCCAAAAGCGAATCCTGTCCATCACAACTCCTCTCCTCTGATGGGAAAGAATGAGCGTTTCCTCTGAGCTCCCCAGCTGTTTCCCTCCGAGAGAATGAGAGACAGCCACAGAGCTTGGAATGTCCCTGTGATTCCTGACCCCTTACTACCTGAATCCACCCAGCATGGCCTTACGAGTTCAAAAAAAATCACCTCAGCTTGAGATTGTAAAAAAATAAAATAAAAAATGCTGCAATCAAAGTAGTCCAAGCAGACAATTTGTTCTCTAAGAAATATCTTACACAACTTCACACAACAAGATTAAATTAACATTAGTTTAAAATGAGTTTTATCAATTACATTTGTTATACACATTTTTAAAAGTCAAACCAAAAGTGCTTTTTAATGTAAGATGATTAATTATGGTTAAATATTATTATTATTATTATTATTATTATTATTATTATTATTATTATTATTATTATTATATATTTTTAGTATAAAAGGATTTACAGAAGAAGGAAAACTGAAGTAATATATATTTTTTATTAAAAAATAAATTAAATTAATGAAACAGTTGACACTTAAAATGGCAGAGAAATCTTAAAATTAAACAGGAACACTACAAAATACAATTGCAACATACTCAGAATTAATAAGCAGGGGACAAAAAAAGATTTCTGTATTTTTTTCTTAACACTTTTCAAAATTTCGGAGCATTTTTTACGTCTTCACAGATGCTGACTCTGTGTTTATGTTGCTTTAATTGACAGGGAGAGAGAGAGAGTATATGCCATCCAACCTCTACAGAGAGCTCAGTGAATTTTGCTTCTTTGACATATTTGAACAAATTAGCATATTCTATGTATCCGGGATGTGTTTTGTTGCCGAATCTTTATCGATCGGAGGTGTGTTACATAAACCAGCAATAACATGATTTGCTCTAATATTGCTCTAGACATCGACACTGTTTGTGTACACGCTACACTTCTCATAGTCACACACTCAACACTTCCCTCACACATCCGTGCAAAACACACATATTAAAAAGAAGCCAAGGGAAGATTTGTAGAGTAGATGTTGAACTTTGTGTTCAGTTCAGAGTCTCTAGAGAAGCTGCTGAGTGAAAGGAAAACAAGACTGAAGCACTGCTGTCAGCTCGGTGATATACAGCTCATTATAGGCAGTTTCCATCCTATACTGTCCAACATACACACTGTTTTCAGACACACACAAACATTAATGTGGATTCCTCTGTTGGATTAAAGAAATCTAATCCAATCTAATCCCTAATCACCACAGCTGTAGTGCAGGTGCGACTACAATGGACAAGAATTCCACCATGTTTCCACAACTGAGAAAATAATGGAAAATCTGCTTGCTTTACTCTAAACTCACCCTTTAAAATGATCGTCTAAAAATCGAAAAACTCAACGATCGCTCCTTGCCGTGAGACAGAGACTGTTCTATATAAAAACAAAATGGAGTAACACAAAACACTAATTCTGGTTAATTACACTTTTGTGAAGTTTCTGTGGTAGCACTCTGCACCACAGACAGACAGAAATTAGGCCCTCTAAAAATGTATTCCCGTTTCCGAACAGACAAATTATACAGATTTAGAATTTGGATGAAGATTTCAAGAACTATAAAAATAGATAGGCAGTAGATCAACTGTGAAGGGAATAGAGATTAGCTTAGAAAAACACTGGAGTGCTGCTTTGGACTTCATTTATAGGACCTGAAAAAAGAAACAACAGCAGATTTTTGTGCCTCCTCCAAATCATAAACTATTTCGACACTAATCACACTGGTAGCAAATAAGTAAACTAACTTTAAACTCATCGTGCACTCTAGGACTAGCACAGCATCACGCCTTACATCCTGATGCCTATCAGTGTTGTGGAAATGACACATTGGGTAAGAACTGAACTCCCAGGAGCTTTATAGAATACACTAGTTATAGCTTCCCAGACCATAGACTGTTGTTAAGAAGAAAGTGGTAACTATTTTGAACTCCAAGTTCAGTTTTATATTATATGGATCAAGGTCTCAAAGTCCCCCACATGAGCAGCAGCTCTCTATAGCCGTCTGCAAAGGATGAATCGGGCCGAAGGAGCTGCACTGGGCCAAATTAGCCCCGCAGCACTTTGATGCCGTAATGAAGGAGGCCGCGGCCACGACGTACACGTCTCTGTAGATGCTATGTAAACCACTTCAGTGGGATTCCTGAGAGAAGGACAAAGATGGATGGCTCCTGTGGGACTTGTAAGGGACCTACAGCGGTCGGCTTAGCAAGCTAAACCTGTGGCCCAAGCTTCCCGGGTACGGTCTTGCTCTCGCTCTCCCTCTCTCTCTTTCTCAAACACACACACACACACATGTGCATACTCTCTTTGTAGGGATCTTCCATTCACATAATAATTAATATATCTAAATCTAACCAGATCTTTAACCTTATTTAGCCAAAAGAACACATTCTCAGCTTTTAGTCCCCCCCCCCCCCAATAAAATCTGTTTTGCATTAATAAAAAATGTTTTCTTTTGTGGGAAACAGCTAAAAATCTTCACAAGGTCAAAACAGTCAGATATTTGAGTCATTGCTGAGACTTTTTTTTTTATGTGCTTAATTCTCTGCAAACAGCATGAAATATTTGCCGTATAATTCCTTTAATACATTCTAATGGTAGCATATATATTATGTATTGCAGCTTAGTACTACAAACTAATTTTATTTTTTTTTAAGTAGCAGTGTCTTAAGTAAGAGTTAATCAGACTCAAGCCATTAAGCATTAAATATCTTAATGTTCATTTGTTGAGTAATGTTGCTGCTGTTTTTTGATAGGTTAAAAAATGGACACACCATTAATGACAAGTATCATCTACAACAACTCAATTAATGTAGTTATCATCTACAATAACTCAATTATACTTTAAATATCTACTATTTTGAATCTTAACTTATTTACATTCCTTGGGCTTTAGAAGAGCTTTTTTTTTTTTTTATTGTAGAGCTAATGAAATATCCTATTCTCTAGAAACGTATTATTCAAGTGCATGACACTTCCTTCCTGGATTATTATATCACTATGGAAAAAGAAAGCAAACTTCATATTCTGACAAACGGTGGAACATTTAAAAACCTGTAGATTCCACTTCTGTCTGAAGTGTGTCAGGTGGTGTAGAAAGATAAGGCCCTGCTGTGCTGAGTGGTGCTTTTGCATGGAGTGACCTGGATAATATTATTATAACCTCTTCCCTTTAAAATGTATAATTATATTCCTCCCTTGAGAAATGAGGTGCATAAATATTATCTTTAATGTTAAAAAAAAATGAAAAGAAAAGAAAAGAAAAGGAACTTTCCAGGCAGAAACAGTACTAACCTGTAGTGAAAGATTTCTATCTCTTCATGATGCTACTGATATACTGATATTTCCATCAGTTCACCTGCGTACTTTTTTCAATCTAATTTTATTTCTATGGTGCTTTTAATAATGGACATTGTCTCAAAGCAGCTTCACAGAAATATACAATTTCAGAATAAAGTAACAAAGTTTAATATTTTAATTTATATTTATCCCCACTGACCAATCCAGAGGCAACAGTGACAAGGAAAAACTCCCTGAGATGATAAGAGGAAGAAAAATGATGAAGAAAAGGTTGACACAAGTGTGATTAAATAATGCCCTTTCAACAACTGTGTATAGTCAGGATGTGTAACCAGTAGCTTTCGAGCAATTCTTTTGTATATTTCAGTCTATATAAAGTCAGTCTGCAATCAATTAGACAACTATTACAGTATATACTGTTATATACACATCCTGGTGAGAGCATTACGAAGTTAAGACTCCTTTCAGAGACAGGTGTATTTTTATTAGCGCTCCTCTAAAATTGCTATGAGCTCACCACTCACAGTCTGGAGAGAAGCTCCCTTAATTACTGCTAGGCATGCAACGTCTGGAATGTCTCGTATCCCGAACCCTTAGCCATGTGTGACATCACTTATCCTCAGTTCAGGCGAATCTCTTTATAATGCAAGTGTATAAGTGTAAACAAGAGCGAGCGGGTGTAAATGTAAGAGAGTAAGAGATGGGTGTGCTTGTGTGCTGGGTGTGAGACCTCGCCACCTGAGTTTATGGGCAAATCCTGCTGCTTTAATAAGCAGCTCTCTCAATAATGAATACCATCCTGTGGTTTATAAGCCACTATATATCACAAGAAAGACTTCTACTGTACTGATCCTGATATATGACAGCCAAATCAAAGAAGTGCTTTGATTTTACAATTACTAATTTTCTTGAATTGTTCTTAGATTATAGCAGTTTTTTTTTTGCAGACCCACTGACCTGTATAGTTTTGTTCACTTGGCTAACTTTTAAGCATAACTGGGGAATGTCCCAGAAAG
Organism: Hemibagrus wyckioides; assembly: GCF_019097595.1. Lineage (NCBI taxonomy): Eukaryota > Metazoa > Chordata > Actinopteri > Siluriformes > Bagridae > Hemibagrus > Hemibagrus wyckioides. The sequence goes on from NC_080726.1 coordinate 9,315,642, forward strand.
CCAGATCATGGAAGCTGAGACTCACAAACTCCAAACTTTTCCATTCCAAGTACAAGGATTAGATCAAATCAAGATCAGTTACCATGGCAACCTATGTTCCGAAACTAACCTGGAAAAGATTAAGAGTTAAGTCTTACCTTGCCTGCAGAGAACTTGAGAATATGTTAAATCAGCACTGTGCCCTTTTAATGAACATCCTACTAGCTGATTTATCTTCTAAAAGTCACACTTAAATTAATGTTTCTTTATGTAGTTGTCAAAATCTAACATGATTTTTCTTTTCTTTTTTTCTCCCTTAAATATGCTTAAGATGTGGAGCTCTCATTTATAAAATATAAATTGTGAAATGGTAAATTTATGGTCTTAATATTTTAAAATGTTGGTTTCGTTTTGTTCTGGATCGCTTTTTGTTCCAACAGTTTCCTTTAGAATTAGAGAAGTGCTCCGTTATGCTTGTTTCATTGCTGCCTGCCAATAGCACAGTCATCAACTCTTCACCATGACACTACGTGGGTCTGATCGAACAGCTGAGGAAGCACTTAGAGAGCCTAGTCCTAACTGAAGCATGATGATAATTATAAATAGATGAATCTTGTGAGTAATATAAATACTGCTGTCTATTTATTGTCTTTCCTCTGACACTGTAGATTGCAGCAGAGAGTAAAGTAAACAGCAGACAAAGTCCCTCAAAGGTAAGTTATCCTTTGCTGCATTGTGGTGGCAGGAACAAAAATGGGTGGAAAACTTGGCTGCTCAGGCCTCTAGAAAGGGAAGAGGGGACGCCTTCACAGGAACGGAACAAAGACTGGAGGAGTTGGCATTGGGCCTGAGCGAGACGCAAGTACTGTTTGTAGCAATGTGGAATGAAGTATAAATTCTGCTGTAGCCCTGCATACAGAAACAGACCCTGGTTCTGAATCTGAATATTTGCTTCTTATTCTCAAAACGTGAATAAGTGTCTGGGAGACCTGAAAGACCACCACTGGAGCATCTGATGCTCAGAGTGAATGCAGGATTGCAGATCAGCAGGAGCAGCGGATGCACTGCAGACTGATAATAAAGCTGGAGAGTAAAAGAAAAAAGCAAGAACAAGCTTTGATATCAGCATGTTAACTTCTACATGAAAGATGCATGGATAGTGCTGCAACATTTTCAGGACCTCTTAAGGGTCCTTCAGTTATGCATACTAGTGTAGTCAGACAACACTGTGGTCGTGATTTACATCAACCACCAAGGGGACACAAAATCTCAGGCAATTGTATGGGTGGGCAAACAAGCTCTGAATGTAAAGAGATACTTTTATTCACATATGAAAGTTAAAATAAATATCTAAAGGCACATATTCTGCCTTTAGAGATGTCTAGGTACTGGGCAGACACAGCCATTTACATTTAATGGATATGGCAAATGCCCTTATCCAGAGCAATTTGCGATTTATCTCATTTTATCCAACTGAGCAATTGAATGGTAAGGGCCTTGTTTAAGGGTCCAGCAGTATCCAGCATGGTGGACCCAGGATTCAAACACACAACCTTCCAATCAGTAGTCTAACACCTTAAACCCTAAGCTCCCATATCTACATAGTCAGATAGGGGACACACTCTATCCTGGCTGTTCTGTGGCTAGGGATTAGCTCAGGTACACCAACAATAGAGCAGAAGTTGATATGTCTCTGAGCACTTCACTACCTGTGATTTATGTGATCTAGTGTGTGTTTGAACAAAACTAGACAAATCTACAGTTGTTTAATTTTCTGGTGATACCACTGCTATAGATAACACTGACAGTCTGTGTACACAGTATGTTGATAACCTGATTCACATCCAACAAATCCGTGTTACACCTGTTGTTACTGATAAGACATTTGTATTTGCTAACTAAGAACAACTTTCAGCTTTTTCTGAGCTGGTAAAAGAATACTGCTTTTGTCTTCAGACAGACAGGACCAAAATAAAAGATTTCTCTATGCTGCATGTGGGAACTTTTCTCAAAGTCAGACTCTTTTATTCCTTGCAAATCCTCAGGGGAAAAAAACGTGGGCGTTTTAGCACCTACGTCTACAGATGTACGGTCTCTCTCTCTCTCTCACACACACACACACACACACACACACACACAAAAAAAGGAACAATTTTACTCTCATGTGTAAATCTCATCAGCTCTCTCCAGTTAGCCACAGACAGAGCTAATTGATTCCAGAAGTGCTGCCTCTACTTTCAGCAGGCGTGGAGAGAAATGGAGAGATTGGGAAAGAGAAATTAAAGGAGGGAGAGATGGAAGGTTAGAGGTGCTGGAGTAGTAATGAGGGGTCAGTCGCAATCCATAGCCCTGTCGCGAGAGTCAGGAACACATGGCAATTTTATGGTCAATTGGGCCATGCATCTGGGGTTATACATCATTGGGGTGCGTAGTGGGCCCTGGTGTCAGCTCGCACACACGCTGACACACACAGACACACACACACACTACAGATGCACACACTTAGACAGAATGGGCGGCTGCATGCTGTGTGTTGATATGCTTCATCTATACTGCTTTACAGCTGAACCACACACTCACAAACCCCACACCCACACTTACCATTAAGTCACCTCCCACTACTTGCAGTTATCACACTAATTAGGCCAATCTAGTGTGACACAGCTTATGTTTAAACACTGTTTATCTATATAATATGTGCACGGTTGAGCTGCATTCACAGAGAAAATATCTATGTTGTCTCATCTATTTTGTATAAAACTTTATGATATTTACCTCTGTTGCAAGCGCCAGTAGAGGCACCGACGAGCTGATATAACCAAACCTGTGGAGTGCCAACATTAACAGGCAGCGGGACATCTCCCATACAGCAGCATTAGGACTGCAAAAGAATAATAAAAAATAGAACAACACACAGTCTTGAGTCTAAGGTTGTTTGCTATTCTGAAGCATTTGCATGGAAAGTTTGTTCACTTGAGTGTGAAAATCTATCCAGATGCAAACCACCTCTTTAAAAAATTCTGTACTTTGCATCATGTGTCTTTTGTCTACATGGAATACAAATATGTCTGTATGGTTTGTGAAATCTGGCTCTGACAGTTGCTCAACCTCGTATCACTTAAAAACCATTTTGTGAAGATATTATTTTTCTTTGTACCTTTGTACCTGCAATATTTTCTAAAAGATTTTGTAAGCTCTATTACATCTCTAAGTATAAACAAATTAGTAACCTATTTTAAATCACTATGACCCAGACCAGGCAGTTACTAACCACAAAGACTTTCATGTTAACAGTCAATTTCTGAGCTTAATATTTAATTGCTTGCTTGCATCTGCGTGAAATGAACTCCTGCTTGCGGTAACAGTGTGTGCCTCCTCTTCATATCTGTATTTGTATCTGTTTAGAATGGATTTATTCTGCCTTATCCTGAAGATGTAATACCTGCTAGTTATATGGAGTAACTAAGACCATCAAACATAAACTTGAATAAAAAAAAATAATACATGAACTTTGATAAGAACAATCTGCAACTTTGTTAGAAAAGGAATGCACAAATGATGCTTGGTTTGGAAGGAATCCAGATCCTAAATGGACCCAGAATCAATTTTTGATTTAATATCCAAATCAAAAATAGCATGACCATATGGAAAAGTGTAATGTCTTACTATTGGCCATTTTGTTCTCATTACTCCACAGGTATCATATGCACATGTCATTTTTCACAATGTTTCCTTCCTAAGTAACTCCATTTTTGACCAAGCAGCACAGTGTACACGATATCTCAGTACCTTTGGTCCATGATATACCCAAGGGTGGTAAGTGTGAGTAACATGTATCCAGTGATAAGCAGCACAGTTGCTTGAGACAGCATCTAGAGAACAAAAGCAGAACAATACAAGAACAATATGCTCTTAATACAGGACCAGTCGATGTCAACTCAGTTCACTTCCAAATCCCACCCACAACCTCCTTATGTTTATGTTTGTGGTCCTTTCGTTTAAACTAGGCAGAGGAAATCCCATTAGGGAAGGTGTTATAAAGCCCAGAGAACATGAAGTACACAGACAACTGCAGCTAATTCTGTTTGACCTCTAAACTTACAGTACATACTCTAGGCCTCCCTCTGTTATATGAGAAATGTTATAGATACACGGCTGACATTTGGTGGATGTTTGCTCTCTAAACCTTATATGCAAGAGCCTTCGAAAATATTTCTCTCCTGGGTATAGTACAAGTCCTCAAAGCTTAGACTCTCATTTATAAGTGACCACCTGTAGTGCAGCTGAGCTGGCCATGTGGTATAATACAGAATACATTTTGCTAGTGTTACTGTGCATTTTCCTTCTGTTGTTTTTGGAAATTTGGAATATTATTAATTATTGTTTTTTTTAATGACAACAAATGGTGGAATATCTCTGCACCTTTACTATCATCAAGAATAAACCTGAATCAGAAAAAAAAGACATTCGTTCAACAGAAAGTCTCAGAAAGACATTACTAACCTGCTTGCTGATAATGATATATGATTACTATAGCCTGTAGAGATCATTAGCACAAATAACCAACTAGCTAACCACTAGTGAGCTTGGATCTTAGTTTATACTGAAAAACATAAGTGGGATTTCATCTGGGTTTTCATTCACATTGTCATGTTCTCAATGAACTATTTAACATTCAATAGTTCCAATCCTGTAAAAACTCTGGATTTAGCTAATTTGTAGTAATAATAATAATAATAATAATAATAATGAGTATCTGAGCATGTACTGGTTACCACATCACCCACTATTAATTTGCATACTGGGTTCATGTAAAACTCCAGTGTCAGTATGCTCAGAATTATACTAACAAAAAGATATGACAAAGATTTTAAAATGTAATTTACCAAAATTAAGTACAGCAATTTTTAAACAATTTTGCGGTAATTTGAAAAGAGCATGAGGGGGTTGTGGCTTCTCATACATGAACCACATCAGATGCTTACGTTCCATAAGATCATTGATATGACACTGATATTTCTTGAATTACCAGAGTGTGACATTGCCCAGGTCTCGGAGGGAGCTTTGTGAAAACTTTGTGAGTCAGTTCTCTAAGGTCTGGATTATGTTTTTAAAATCTTTTCAACATGCTAATTTCTAATTTGTCCCACTATCCTATTTCAACAATAACACTAAGCCAAGGTGTAGAAAACATTAAGCCATCTGGGTGTTTTCTTAGTCACTGCATTAACCGTCAAACTGTGTTTATGTTTCTTCTCTTCCCAAGGCTGAGATTAAGTTCCTAACATTATAGTCCTCACTACTATTAATTCTGCACTACAAAGTGCACACTAATCTACAATGTTGTTTCTGCCCAGTTAAGCAGTTAGCGTTTCAGCATTGGTCACTTTTCTGCAAACTCAACAATTAACAGCAAGTCAAGCAGCTAGCAAGATTGATGGTCTCACGTGAGTGATGCAGTTCAGAGGTAACTCGCCAAGTCCTAAAATGAAATGTTTTTCTAGCTTTGAAGTACCACTAAGCTGTGCTGTAGCATCACTTGTCAGTGCAAATAAATTGGCATGGTACATAGAGGTATAAATACACACTTTGACATTATTTATTGCTTGGCCCAAGGGCATTACTTAGTTATTTTCTCTGGAATGGCTGATGGATGCAACAGGAAGGCTTTTCAGGCGATGGGAAATGGTTGACTTGGCTCCGAGAACGTTTGTATTGGTTGTTGGACCACCGGCGGCTGTTTTATTGGTTGGTGGAGGGAGGGAGAGGGGGAGGTGGAAAGAGGGATCTAGAGAATTCTCAGCGAGGCACCACGGAGAGAACACCACTGAGGTAGGAATGACAGGAAAGACTGGCTGTTTCATTTCAGTGGGGAAGCAGGGTGGGTCCATGAAGTTTGGCTAACCAAAACTATGCCTGGGGAACATACACTTCCAATGATACCAACAGGGGAACTGAGTGTCTGCGTCTTTGTTAGGGAGGTGGAGAAAGATAATAGGCAAAGATGTCTGTCCATACGCTCTAGTGAAAGACTATATAATTGGGATAATTACAGGGCGAGACTGAGATTGCCTGTGGTTTGATAACAGGCCTAATGTTATAATATGTAGAACAGAGTAAATTATAAGCTTTAAGTGAACCGTTAAAGACAATAAAAGATTTGCATTGGCATAAAAGCCTTAGGAAAGCCAATGACCAAATGTTAGTCTTTCAACTATCAACATTCAAGGTAAACCAAGGTCATTTCTATCTCTGTGATGTAACATATACACTTTTGTTACTTACATGTTCTGTTTCAAATAAGTTGTTATAAACGACCAGCACAAGAATGAAATGCACATGCACATAAGTCTGAAGTAGAGTCGACCATTCGGGGTTATGTGGGACCTCCTTTCCTGTGACCTGAAAAGATGCAGCATGTTTATGAAATATGAACAATATTTCAGTAACAGTTCATTAGTTCGGTGTCCTTCATCACTATTCAATGAAAATTAACGGTTGTCTTCCACCATGCATCTTGTGAACTTGGTAGCATGCCAGTATTCATAAATTTGAGGGTATAAATAATCAGCTGCCGTTATGGTATTGCAGAAGTGTTATGAGAATTAAAACATCAACATGACTGTCATATTTAGTTGAGTTGGGGAATTAGCTAAAGCACAGTTTGCTGAAAGAGAAAAAACCTGTAACGTTCATCAAGAAATAATAAAATGAGATAATGGTAGTAAAATATATTACAGAGAAAATGATCATGTCTAATCATTACAAGACACAGATAGGTGTATGAACTACAAATATAACCAAGAGTAAAGTTCAGTTTAGTTTAGTTTATTTATATAGCACAATAAAACGTTGACCATTGTGCTGTACAAAAATTTTAAGATCAAAATAATAAAAGACCAATCGAGACAGGAAATAGTACATACAGAGGAAAAAACAAGCTCAGGATGACTCAGATGTTAAACGCCTTTTCTAAAAGATGAGTTTTAAGTTTTAGTTTAAACAGAGATTCTGTAGGGATTATCCTAATAGATAAATGTAGGCTATTCCACAGTTTGGAGCCAACTATGGCAAAAGCCCAGTCTCCCTTTCTTTTAAGCCTTGATCTGGGAACCTTTAACAGTATCTGATTTGATGACCTTAAACATCTAGCAGATATGTTAACAGTTTAGATCAATAAGAGTAAATTAATACAATACAATTAATTACAAGACTCATCAGCAATTATTACCATCTTTTTAACCAAAACAACTGAATAACAATGTAAATTCCTCAACAAGAGTAAACCAGATCACCATCATTCACTGGCTTCCAACTAAATTAGAGAATAAATAAATACCTTACTTCTACAGTAAGAAAAAAAGTAAAGCTCTATCACTCATAAATCCATAAACTAACTCTTTCTAAATACTGTCTCTATAGTAAGACTTCTATCATATGTAATGACATTTGACAATTCTGAGATGTCTTTATCACTATTGTACAAGTGTTTTTCCCTGCTGTCCATGATAAAGAGTTAACTGTAAATTACTGTACCCGATTTCTCCAGGTCACCCAGTAACTCTGTATATCATAATATACTGTATTTTGATGTCACAGTAATAATAGCTTTCCATGAAATGCTTTGATTACATGCTTTTCATATAATATATGGCCACAACATTATAGATAAATCCTCAGGACAAATATCAAAATCACATTTACGTAAACATTGATTCATATCCAAGTCTGGGTTGGAGTGTACAGTAAAAATTCGGTATGAGAAAAGTATGAGAATTCACCCCAGATGGGATACCATTCCCGTCATTCACACACATTGACACATACACCTTGAGGCGATGTATCAATCCACCAATCTGCATGTTTTTGGACAGCAAAATGAAACCAAAGAAAGAAGCATGCAAAAGTAACCCAAGCCCCGGAGCTGTGAGGCAGCAATACTATTGTCCATTGAAATGACACATACATTGAATTGGTGATACCTATGAAAAAGTGGTACCTCCTTCATAAGAAAAAAAAAGAGTTATGGAAACTTCTGGAATTTTTTGAACATGTTCTGAAAACGTCAGTATAACAAAAGCACACACACAGAAATAGTTTAAAGAATCAGGCCTATTGATGTAAGTGCATGTGAAGCTCTACTATAAGGCCCCCATGAAAGGAGGCTAATTGGATCCAGATGTTCCAGTCAGTTCAGGTGTGGGTTTGACCTCTACAACCACATAAAAACCCATCATTTTTGTTACCAGCTTGCATAGCAGAGGGAATCAGGGAAGAAAAAAAATTAAGTTCAAGCTTATTAGAATAGAAAGGGTCACAAAATACTTTTAGACACTCGGACCTCCAGCAGAAGTTTCGGGATAGTGATTTCTCTCCTCAACAGGTGACCTTGAAGATCATTGTAAGCACATGCTGTAGAAATTTTAAACAAGTAACGAGAACCCTATTAAGCTCTGTAAGCATCACTTGCACTTAACCACACAGGAAACCAGTGCTTTCTAAGAAAACTCTGAAGACCACCTGAATGTTCCACCTCGCTACTTGAAAAAATGCTCTATGAACAGACAAGATGAGTTTTTTGGTAAATGTACAAACTGTATTTATAGAAGGGGAGGGGAACACAGTGTAGGGACGTGGCCAAGTGTCGGGTGTGGGTGGAGAGATGGCAGGTAACGCATAAGGATTCTCACCTGTGACTTATTATTGGGAGTTTACTTAGTTGTGTGTCTTTGTGCTTTCAGGCTCTGGCATAACCAGAGAGAGAGAGAGAGAGAGAGAGAGAGAGAGAGAAAGAGAGGGAGAGAGAGAGAGAGAGCTGCATGTTTTTCTGTTGAGTTGTTCTGAGTTTTGTTGATGGTTTCTGAAGTGTGAACTGAATATACTCAAGCCTGGAGCTTAGTCAATATTTTGCCTGTCTCTCGAGTCTTCCTCTATGCCCTCACATACAAGGCATTTGACACAAAGCCCAAGTCTAAAATGGAGGAATAAATGAACAACACAGTAGCCTTAGGAAGAAAGTACATACTTATAAATGACTAATTCTGATCTCAGTCCCATGCTGTACATGATGTAATACAGGCTGGTTTAGTGAAATGCCTCCATTTCCAGGACAGAGCACATTGTGCTTTGTGGTTTCTCAAGAACTTGAGAAGCTCTGATTTTTTAGAAAATAAATATTAACTTTAAGTGATAGAACAATAGAGAGACTGGTGAAGGAACGATTGTCTATAGCTACTATAAATTGTTACACTGTAAGTAGTCTTGTACATAATATAACATCAAATGTAGCTATAAATGGCCTAAAACCAGGAATAGGTTATTTATTAAATATATTGAAAAATTGTAATCGTTGCCAAATAGCTGTCGTATAGGTTGAATAAAACATTGGGACATGCTGTTTATAGAAAAATTAAACAGGAGTCCTTACTAGACAGTAATAATTAACACTTTGTTGAAATCTTAAATTAATGACAAATTTAGATATTTGTGCATATTTATGTACGATATTTATTTTAAGAAACAACAAAGGAAGCAGTCTAAACCTTTTCTACAGGTTTGTAATACATTATTCCATAAATGTATTTTCGAATGTGTGGTGAATGGAAATAAACTTAAATTCATTTTTATGAATTCTTAAGACTCTCTCATGTGTAGTCACATGTGGGTTTGACCTACTGCAGTTCACTGCTCTGTTTTCCCTCAAAACTCAACTCCTCCAGCACAACCCTCCCTCCTGCGCAGGAGTATGAACAGGCACAGCCCAGCTCTCCCAATCCAGCACCTTTCAAGGTATTTCAGTCAAACTTCAGCACTCACCACATGCTCTCCATCACCAGGCTCTCTTTAGGGCTGCTTTAATTGCAGCATGAGGGGAAAAAACGAGGCTTTGTTTCATGTGTGAAGTAAAAGTGGCTAAAAATGTGCCACACACACACACACACACACACATCGCCGTTTCAAAGCAAACCGCCACAGCTCCTGATGGAGAGACTTCAATCCCGTGTCGTAGGCCTGGCTTTTTAAGACATGTGAAAATTGAGCTTATTGTGCTTCAAAAGCATGTGAGACTTTTTTGGCACTCGGCTGTACTTGTAAAGTGTGTCATTTTATATTAAGAGTCATTGTCAAGGCTTTTTTCTGTCACTGAAATTGTAGGCAGTGGATAGCAAACGAGATATAAACATTCAAGAATAACAAGATTTCTCAAGCTAATTTAAGCTTGAATTCACCACCAAACTGCCATTCAACAGTAATTTGCCAGGGATAAAAGCGACAACAGGCTAGCGTGCTACAGGCTGACATGCTGCATAGCTGTGTTACTGTTACCACCCTGAAGTTGATCATTTTCCAGTAACAGCACCTTCTAAACTGTTTAACTCCGCTTATATCAGAGCAATTTTCCAATAGTGTCCAGTTATATTTATTATTATCTGTAGTTACTTTTAATGTTGTAGACCATCCACAACACCGGTTCCTGTTACAAATCATGTTATAGCAGCTATATACAATCATTCTTGAAGTTAAAAAGACAAAAGAACCTAAGCTCGTCTTGAAAAGGGAAACTATGATAAACTCCTATGTCTTGAATACTGTCCCATGTTTATCTCTGCTACAAAGTGATGACTCCTTCTGTGTATATATATATATATATATATATAAAACTTCACCATATAAACAATTGCACGTTTGTTAACTATTACATGGTTCAATGGAACATCCATCATAAAAGTACCTGTTTAACTTATTAATACAATAATGTTTCAGAAAAATCACATTATTACCTGTGTATTGCCTTGCAGACAAAATTATTGTCAGAGCCGCTGTTATAAAAAGATAATAGACACCTTCTGCCCAATCAGAATTGAGAACAGTGCTATGATATAAGCTCCATTACTTCACAAATTTAAAGAGAACTACATGAAGAACTTTTGTCCATCATGAAATAAATTCAGCCTTGTACAGTTTGTTCGAATCTACAATTCATTGTATAATTAGAGATATTTATTAGATACGAGAAAAAAAAGAAGTATCCTACCTCGGGTAGATCGTCGGGATCTCCTAGCCTCGGTGTGCCCGGCATCCAGCCTGGTCCTTTAAAGATGACAGACAGCTTGTGTGTAATACCATCAGCACTGAGGAACTGCCGCCACAGGTATACGTAGTATTCAAACTTCAGAAAGAAAACAGAGCAGAAACAAAACCTCATGACGTGAGAAACTCATTACACAGGGACATATGTGTAACAAAAACTCACAGTGAGATTGTTTACATGAGCAAAGTAATCTCATAGCTGCAAGAAATCACATTCTGGCAATAATCTGCTTATTGTTGCTACTAGAAGTGAAAGTGGATTTATTCAGGAAAACTCTGTTTAAGTAATAAGTAATAAAGCACTGACTCAAAGTAAAAGTGAAAAAGGAGTCCAAAAAACTGAGCAGAAATAAAAAGTATACAGAGGAAAAACTATGAGTTATTGATAACTCCGACATGAGAAAAAATATTAATGTGTTCGTAATGTTCATGTGGGTGAATTTAAAAGTTAAGTGAAAACTAGTTATTAATTTATCCTTAAGTCCTAAATGTAAAGATGTAAAGTGTTATTGTTGAGTTCCAAAGCCCCAGTCCTCAATGTTCACCCTGCTGATAGCCAGAAATATTTGGGTTGAATTTTGAGCAGTGGGTTGAGTTTCTCTTTCACCATGAGTTCATTAAAGCTGTTGAGTTTTGTTCTGGAAACAGTTTTTAGAGTTGTATTTTATTGATTATATTATCCCCATGCTAAAAATCCTACAAATTCCTTTCTCTGTCTTGCATTTGCTTTTTTACTGACAAAGCTGCTGTAACACAAGAATTTCCCATATGGGATCAATAAAGTCTATCTATCTATCTATCTATCTATCTATCTATCTATCTATCTATCTATCTATCTATCTATCTATCTATCTATCTACACTATATTGCCAAAAGTATTCGCTCACCCACCCAAATAATCAGAATCAGGTGTTCCAATCACTTCCATGGCCACAGGTGTATAAAATCAAGCACCTAGGCATGCAGAGTGTTTTTACAAACATTTGTGAAAGAATGGGTCGCTCTCAGGAGCTCAGTGAATTCCAGCGTGGAACTGTGATAGGATGCCACCTGTGCAACAAATCCAGTCGTGAAATTTCCTCGCTCCTAAATATTCCACAGTCAACTGTCAGCTGTATTATAAGAACGTGGAAGTGTTTGGGAACGACAGCAACTCTGGAGTGACGAATCGCGCTTCTCCATCTGGTAATCTGATGGACGAGTCTGGGTTTGGTGGTTGCCAGGAGAACGGTACTTGTCTGACTGCATTGTGCCAAGTGTAAAGTTTGGTGGAGGGGGGATTATGGTGTGGGGTTGTTTTTCAGGAGCTGGGCTTGGCCCCTTATTTCCAGTGAAAGGAACTCTGAATGCTTCAGCATACCAAGACATTTTGGACAATTCCATGCTCCCAACTTTGTGGGAACAGTTTGGAGCTGGCCCCTTCCTCTTCCAACATGACTGTGCACCAGTGCACAAAGCAAGGTCCATAAAGACATGGATGACAGAGTCTGGTGTGGATGAACTTGACTGGCCTGCACAGAGTCCTGTCCTCAACCCGATAGAACACCTTTGGGATGAATTAGAGCGGAGACTGAGAGCCAGGCCTTCTCGTCCAACATCAGTGTGTGACCTCACAAATGTGCTTCTGGAAGAATGGTCAAAAACCCATAAACACACTCCTAAACCTTGTGGACAGCCTTCCCAGAAGAGTTGAAGCTGTTATAGCTGCAAAGGGTGGACCGACGTCATATTGAACCCATGGGATGTCACTTAAGTTCATATGCGAGTCAAGGCAGGTGAGCGAATACTTTTGGCAATATAGTGTATATATATATATATATATATATATATATATGTATATATTCATCCATCCATCCATCTACCCATCCATGAACTGGAAAAAATATGCTAATATATCCTAAACTTGTATATGGTTCACCTACATTTTCTTTCTCTCTCTCAGAAGCAAGGATGGGTATAATGTTTTCCACTTGACTGTATCCATGTCAAAGTCCTTTATCAAAGTCCATATTAACTGACTATACAAAGTTAAACAGCTTTGCTGATAGTCCAGCAATGCTGTATTTGGGTGGAGGATTGAATATTCGTCAGCTGTATTAGTTTTGGTGGAGTAGCAAAGCCCCCTGAGGGAAAGGTTGTATCAGTGTGTGAGTTATAGCTAAGGGTTATTAGGTTCTTCAAACAAAAATGTATGAGAAACACTATTGTTATTTTCGTCTGACATTGAATCCAGTGTCTAAATGTTTCATGCCACAGATAAGATTGCGTTTGTCGTTGGCCTCCAAGGGAAAGTGCAGAGAAAATAATCAAAGGCAAATTGCACATGGTTTCTTGCCGACACTCTCGCCTCTCTTGTTTAAAGTGTACTACTAATGTTATGGTTATGGTGTGGCTTTTCCACTGGTGGGGAAACATGAGGAGAACGAAGGCAGCAGAGAACTCACAGCTCATATTTACATTAAGCATAGCACTCTGAAACTCTGAGCTGGAACTCGCTGGGCGAGAACTCATGTGGTTCACAGAAAACAGGGCACTGATTCAAAAATGATTTCTATAAAGATATACTTGGGTTAATGTACCTCAACAGACAGAATGTCAAAAGTGTTGATGGGGTGTGTGAGTCCATAGATGACTTTATCTTCTTCTGGAACAAAGGTTCCTACAAGAGAACATTGATAATACACTGATAAATACTCTGCTTGCATATGTTGCTTTAAACATATATGAAAGGCAGACGATGTGATATTTTATTTAATGTTTTTAAGAAGAAGGGGTCTTGTTTGTACATGTACACACACACACACAAAGTACTATTGTTTACCATATGTATTGTGTTGTATCTATTGCCACTTCCTCAACAATTATTTACTGTCTTGTATCTTGTCTATTTGCAATGTAAACTACTCTAATTTGCACTACATGTCTGGTGATTATCTCAAGCGGTCTTAAACTGTCAGCTTCCTAATGTAATTCCATAATTCTGCACCAAGGCCTTACAGTGCACTGTTTCAGTCTACTGTATAGTTGTATCGAGCCAGAATAAGAAGTACGCCCTTGAGTCTACCGCACACACACACACTCTTACCAAACATCCGGTCCCAAATAATGAGAGTTCCTCCATAATTCTTATCAATACAATAACGGTTTCTCCCTGAAAAATGATGCAAACAGAATAAACCAGGAACAAATCACTAAAGCTGACATTGTTTGGTATACAGTGATTATAACAGCAAAATATAAAACATCTCATGCAAAATGAAATATTTAAACATGCTCTACTGTGGGTGTTTCTCACCATGATGAACTCTGTGATGACTCGGCGTGTTTAGGATCCACTCCAGAGGACCGAGATCCTTGACGACCTAATGAGAAAAAGCAGTTTTAAAAATACTTGTGTGTCTTATATTAATAAACAGCGCCTCTAGGATGTGATTGTTTAGTGCCATGTAATCAAGTGACTAAAAGGAAAAAAACATCCAGCCTGGGGGTATCGTGCAGTGCCAGCTGTTGCTAAACAGAGATGTAAACTGAGTCTGAGTTTTAGCTTCACACATGTGATTAATCTCTCCTATTGATTGGCTTGTCTTTGTTTTGGCCAATAATACTGAGGAGGAATTGTGCAGGACCCAAACGCTTGCATGGTTCACGTATTTGCTAATGGATTCTGACACGAAACATCATTAATATTATGTGTTTTCTTGTCTGATGAGCTCGCTTGAAGCTCTGCTAACTATGGAAAGAGAAAAGTAGCCAGATTTCCACATGGAAAGAACAATATAGATTAGAAGTAAAGCAAACACAAAGTTGGAGGGAATTAGAATGGCTTTAAGACGAGGCCAAAAAGCTGATAAGTTCCCCTTCCCAGCCCATATATATATCCATATATATATATATATATATATATATATATATATATATATATATATATATATATATATATATATATATATATATGCACCATGTACACACACATGCAGACAAATGCACACACACACAGTTTAATTTCCCATCACACCAATCCATTTTAACTCGATCTCTAAAGTTACTAAAGTTATATGTTACACAGGTGTTTAATTTGCCCTCAGGTGTTTGAAGGAAATAATGATTTTGATGGATAAATGTAAACCTGCTGAGGTCTAGATTTAGCTGGGGATTGTGTGAGTGAACATGATTTTTCAGTGGGTCATTATTTCTCCATAATGACTGGTCTGGCTCCAGCTCAATTTTGTCTTGAATGAAAAAGGTTGCTCGCCGCTTAGCCGGGGCTTTAACGCTGGATTATGCCTGGGAATTTCAAGCCAATAAATTACATAACATCAAAAAAGCTCATAAAAAAGGCATAAATTATATCCTTCAGGAACTTGCGGATGTGAAGACTGTTTTCACTAATGGCGCTCTAAAAGATGGAAATGATTCCAAATCCATTCCTTCTAAACGACTCCCCAAATGACTCTCCCGAACTGTAAAACCAATGGGCCAATGTTCACTCAAATGGCAAGGGTATGGTTATGCTTCTGTTTGGAATATTTTATAAAAGCTCATTATTTCTTTTTGAACATAGGTCTGGAGTTTTAAACCTGGAAAGTGATACATAAAGTAGGTATTTTGTGGTGGATGAACCATCGAGATGGTTAAAGGAAATCATTAGCCTCAGGTCATGATCCGATGCCTTTTTCACCGTATACACTGAGTCTGAAAAGATATCATGGGCCTATTTGTTGCACATTCACTCAGACTTAAAAGTGATTGATGAATAGATTTACACTTTACCTCAGTGTGGATCCAAAACTGGTAGAGTAAGTTAAACTGGATGTGTACAGCAAAGATTGATGGTGGAACTATTAATGCCATGGGAAGGTAGAACACCTGAGAACACACAATCAGCTCATTACATATTTTATTACAGAACAAATAAAATAAAAATCTTCAACTTTCAAATGAGGATCAGGATACACTTACAGATTTAAGACAGATTTCCATTTTCTTTATATAATTTGGCACAAACCTTGTCAGCCCTATATCACTAAATTGAATTTATACAATATAAAAAAAGTATATGTTTCCACAAGATCATGTTTTGGACTAGGGACAAGTTGAACATTGTATATTTTTACAGGTCAAAGTACAGTTGAGAGAGTCAGACATATAGTTAAACAATTTAAGGGAAGACATTTGGTTTCCACTTAATATACAGGGGGGCAGAGGAAATCAAGGTCACTTAGAGAGAGAGAGAAAGAGTATTTCAGAATCTGCTGATCTCCTCAGGTATTCATGTGCAAGACAAAAACCAAAAATATCCTTCAAGCAGCAGCTCAACAGGTCAAAACATTTTGGTCTTTTTAAGGAATCTTTTTAAGCTACACGTCTATTTTGAGCTAAAACATTAGGCTACAGTAATTCATATAACCACTTTTTACAACCAGGGTGAGAAAAAAATAAATAAAAAATCTTTGCTGAAGGAGGACAAGCTACAACAACAGAAGACCACATCACATTCCGTTCCTCTTACAGATGTGTATCTGTATTAAATCTGTATTAAATACAACATTATCAAGTACCTTTCAGATTGATGGTCATTAAACAACATTTTTATTTACATTTATATACAAACATAGCTGCACAGGAATCCATTGTTACATTCAGAGCTGATGGAATCAGCTATAGGTTGAATTATCTGCAAAGGTATTGTGCATCAGTTATACACTAGATTTATGATGGAATAATACTAATAATATAGTGTGCTGTTGGGGGAACTTGATGCAGACAAAATTTGAATGCACTATATAGTAAAAAGGGAAGAAAGTCTCTAGCAGATGGTAATTGTTACCCATGAAGTAAACTGCTGTGTTACAGACTGCCGGAGCGCTGTGGTCAGGTTGTAGTACTCAGAGCTGTGATGCGCTTGATGAGCAGCCCACAGGATATTAATCTCTACAAAACACACACACACACACAAAATTATGCATTTCCACCAAACACATGTCAGAACACCTAACTGTGAATGACAGAGGAGAGAAAACCCAAAGTCAAACTACATCCACTTCTGCTTTTGTGTTTGCTTTGGATAGAAACTATGACCTCTTTGCTGCTGGTTGGGTGAACGAGTAAAAAATGAGCCAGTTCCTTGTCTTGCCACTGCAATGTAATAAGCATTGGTAAAGGGTACAAAAGCAAGTGCTTAGTTGCAACACACCAGTTTATATTTGCCATTTTCGAAAGGTTTCCGCAACATTAATCTCTCTGATTTGGCTCCTTCTTGGATCCGCAAAATCACGCCTGCTGTGTTTCAAAGGATCTTATGAGCTGTCCCCAGACCACCCAGATGGCTCTATGATGCTTTAACACTGCACAATGGGCTGTGAAAAGACGTCTGCCTGAAATTAAAATTTTCTTGCACTAAAATCAAAGACATTTACTTGTGAAAGAATTATGTGAGTGAACGCTATAACTGTAACTCCTTCCAAATAATAGTAAAAGTTTTAGAGAATTATAATAGTCGCAACGACTGCACTTTGAGTTGTTCGTGTCATCCCATTCGGAAATGAGTCAATTCTATGGCAATGTACACAATGCCAAAATGGATACACTAATCCCTGTGATGATGCGGCAATGTATGGGCTCTATTTCCCAAGGGACAAAGCAAAAATTCCTTATGGGTGCTAGCTGAAACCTGGCATAGGTTCAGTATACACCTGGGCTTTATTTATCTTCATGTCACAGTGTCTGGTTTACTTACTTTTAGGAAAACTATTGCATGAAATCAAACAGTCACTGACACAAGAAAAAGGCTGGCATGGTGAGACACTCTTCCACCACACAGCTCCTTAGGTTGATCCTGAGCTCAGATTACCATTTGTGTGTTCTTCCCATGTCCACATCGGTTTCCTTTGGGTTCTTCAGGTATTCTTCCTTCTTGCAAAAACATGCCAGCGTTGAATTAGCTATCCTAAAATCACCCCTGTGTAAATGTATGTATATGGTGCCCTGTGACCAATTGGTCTTCCATCTAGTCTGCATTTCTGCCTCAAGCCTAGAGTTCCTGGGATCGGCTCCAGATCCACCGTAACCCTTAGCAGGACAAAGCAATTACTGAAGATGAATGAATGAAATATTGTGGACCACCAACATCAAGCCATTCAGGAGAAGGAGGTGTCTCTACATGCCTGTTAATTCCACCCATAAGTTCCACCTCATGCTTTTTCAGGGTGTGGCTTCTCATGAATACGAATGGGAGGGTTGGATTTTTTAAGTTTTGCTGTCAAAGCATTAACTACAACTAACATGACTGCCTATACTTTTAAGTTAAATCCTAGCAGAGTAGTCTGTTAACTTAAATAAAGGTACTACCATTTTTTTAGTTGTTTATTTATCATGACCATTTACCCATTGTTGATTTTGACATTTAAAAAAACATGTAATGGCTATTTTTAGGAGATGATGTGAACCCAGTTAGTTTACATGCCCTAATGTTCAAGGTCATCAGTCATTTTATATTCCCCCCTATGTTTTCTATGTGCTAAATTAGAGGATTAACACTTTTTATTAGCATGATTCACTGACAATGCACAAAAAAATGTCAAATATAAACACATATGTGATACTGTTGATGTCTAACACATTTTAAATATAACCTTCAGGATTAACGCTGTCAGAATAAGACATGGGAACCTCTGCTTCAATGTAAGCTCCCTCGAAAAGGTGAGCCGGGAGAGTTCTCTGCACTCCAGCTGAAAAAACAAAGAGTAGTGAGGGCGTAAGAATAACTCTCTCCTCTCTTTCTGCCCTCCAGCAGCCAGCGGCGCTGAGCCAAGATGTCAAAATCACCTGGATGAAGCCAAGACGAGCAGCCGGAGTGCATGAGCTCTGGGGAAAGCAGAGCAGTTTCCATTCAGAAAATTTCATCAGGCCATTGATGCTGAGCCACTAGGCCTCTAGTCAAGGCTACATGTGGCGCTTCAAGTTAAGATCATATGTTTGTGTCTGTGTGTTTCACACTAAAATGATATGGAAGGGAAATGTGGATTTTGAAAAAACAGCTGGCGAAAATTCTGGCACTGTCTTCCGCGTTGAGTGTTTTGATTGATTGCACTGATTTCCTCCTAAAATGCAGAATGATCATTACACCTGGTCCTAGTCATGTTGACGAATATGTGCTGCACTCATCTAGCACGCCAAGTCATTAACAAAGTGACAGACTAATCAAAAGCCATTACATTATACTTTCCACCTCCTGCTTCTGTCATGTATCAGATGAATGTGCTATCACAAAAGTACACACTGGCAAATAATCCAGCCATTGTTTGATAGCGTACGAGTCCTCGGTTTCCCCTCACAGGGTGGAAGAGAAGAAGATTGATGCCGGGTTGTCACTGGTAGGAAGTATGTACAGCTAGGCCTCATTGCAATCCGTGTCCTTGTGAGCGGGGCTCGGCTGGACACCGCATAGTTTGGCAGTCTGTATTCAGACGGGAAGAGCTTTAATGATGAGAAACCATGCCACAGAAAAGCGCTTCCCACCAAATCTGAGCACTGAGGCCTGCACATTTCCACTGCCTCTTTTCTCTCAGAGAGGGTTCAAGCATGTAAGCTGCATAGCACTGCATAGCTTTCTAAATGGACCAATACAAATCTAGTCATAGAAAGTGCGAAGTGATATTTTGCAGTAAAAACATTTGGATTTGCAGCTACATCGTTTGCAAGATTTTGAATATTTTTATTGTGTGTTCTTTTTTCTTAAGCATCCTTGTCTAACTCGAAAAGTGCTCATGGGTATCATTTACTCTAGTAAGAGAGAGAATATTTGCAGATAGTTCATAATGGAAATGCACATTACTTTTAGCAAATGTTGTCAATACTCATTCCTACTTGGCAAATAAGCTTTAGTTATGTATTAGTTTGCCAAATGTTAGCTGCCTTGCTTTCGAATTTGGCTCCAGGTTTACACAACCAGCAATGTAGACTACTGGATACTACTACAATAACTCTCACACACATACATATTAATTTACACAATATGTTGTTGTTGTTCTATCGGCTGCTCCCTGTTCGGGGTCGCCACAGCGGATCATTTGGTCCACATGTATTGATTTGGCACCAGATGTAAATTTACACAATTTAATGTCGCAATTTCAGCTAGCTTTCTTGTCCACTGGGTTACAAAATAAAATATCCTTGACTACTGGTTTAACCAATATATAGATGTGATATGAGGCAGCATTTTATCACATGTGGCTACTGAAAAGAAAAGTTCAATCAAATCTTTTTTTTTTTACTACAATTATATTATAGGATTTCATGGTAACTATAGCAACAGTACACTATATTCTGCAATTAAAAGCAAGCCCAGAGCAAATTAGCTACCAAAAAAATAAAGAATATTGCCCTAACTCATAAACAAACTCCTTTCTCAGTAATATGCTGTGCCTTTGCATGTCTTTTAGAAGCATCATCATCATCATCAATTCTGATTTATTACCTTTGTATGAACTAATTGTTTTTTAGGAAGCTTAAAATTGACTTCCATGTAAATGAGCAAGCCAATATTTCATTAACATTGCAGAATATGGCTCTGATCTGAAATAAATTTACTTCCATGTATACATTTAAGTCCAGAACTAGTACACAGATTGTATATCATCTAGTCACTGTGTACTAATGCACCAATAATACACTTTAAAATCCTAAATAAAAATAATATGGTTACTGGTTACCACAGTTAAACCAGTTTTGCGGTAAAGGAAAGAGGTAATAAAGAAGTTAAAGAGGTAAAATTATCTGAGCTAAGTACTTATCTGCCAACATTAATGCAATACCCTGTTTAAATCGCGTAGTTAATGCTGCTGAAGATGTCAGGTCTGTTTTTGGGGCTGAACTGTGAACAGCACCATTCCCATAAGCCTGTAATGGTGTATTGAATGGAAAGAGCTGACTCAGCATCACTGTTCCCTTAATTGCGCTTAATTGAAGGCTTATGTACCATGTGTCTTTTAGGTTTGATGTTAAAATTCAAAGGATCAAAGGTGACTGCACCATGATGACAGCCATTATAGCTGGTAAATCTTGTGATTGTGACCCAGGACAGAGAAAGATTACAGAAGAGGAGAAATCTTCTGTCATTTTCTACATGATGTTACTAGAAGCCTATAATAAACTCATCCAAACTGTTCCAGTGTGATTCGCATCTCTTCAGTCTGAGAATTACAGATCTTCTCTGTGAATCCTGTATTCAGAGACAGACACTGTAGGCAAGAGACTAAGCTTCATTATTATAACTTTTCAATGCTCAGCAAAACATTTTTGGATGCTGAACTTCACGCTTACTTTCTTTATCTACTTTTATAGATAAAAGCTAGAGAACAGCATGGTTTTTTTGCACTTTATCTTATTTACAGTACTATTACTCTCAATAGGTGTGTTCAGCCTAACAAAGGCTTGCACAAGCAGTCACCTAGCTTTGAACAATCAGTTCTTTTTCCACAGTCATTCCTTATGATCATTTCTCCAGTGTAAGAAGATTTTAGAGAAGTTTTTAGATATAACAAATATTTGAATATAATATTCATTTAGGTGTAATTTCATTACCTACACAAGAAATTATGGGAAAGTGGTTAAGGTGTTGGACTACTGTTTGGAAGGTTGTGAGTTTGAACCCCAGGTTGAAAAGCTGCCACTGCTGGGCCCCTGAGCAAGGCCCTTAACCATTGATTCGTCAGTTGTAGGAAAATGAGATAAGAAATGTAAGTTGCTCTGGATATGGGCATCTGCCCAATGCTGTAAATGTAATCATATATTAGGGTTTTCATACGTGCCAGTTTAACTGTATCCAGGACAGCTTTATTTGTCTTGGATGAATCTTCCTCAATATCTCAATGTTAGACTTTTGAGCTCCAAGTGCATTAAGTAATATGTAATTCATGATTAACAATTATATAACAAGTATTAGACTAGTATAATACAATACAACTAGTATAAGATTTACTTACAAATATACATTTTGTCTCATTGTAGTTCAATCAAATCTAGACCCAGTACACAGATAGAACTTCAGTGTCCTGTGATGTACACGCTATTACCACTGTTTAGTGCTGTTTAGGCGAATTCTCAACTGTGATTGGTCGAAATTTTCTATAAGAGTAGCTCCTACAATGGTTCAAACTATAGGTTTATATTAATGCACAAGTTCTAATATGTTATCATTTCTATGACATTAGCCGAGTCACAGGGATGCTCATTCATGCGCCGCATGATCTAAGCCTAATAATAAACAAATTAAAAAAGAAAAGAAAAAAGAAAAAATAATTTAAATTGTGAAGCATTCTTTAAGAATACATTTTTGAACATTGATGGAAGGAGCCTCCATTGTCAGGAACTGTTTATCCACATGGGAAGCCTGCCATGCTGTGGTGCCTCTTCAAAAGAGATATAAAAGAGAGGCTGGGGAATGAACACCTGTTTATAGCATTCCACAACATTAAACGTACCCATAAATGGATAGAAAAGAAAGAATAAAGAACTATTGCAATTTTGTTAGATAGCTGTGTAAACATAACAAACAAAAAATAAAATTATTACTAATTCAGATAGACCAGTGCACATTCCTTAAAGTTTATTACTAGCCTTCATGTCTGCAGAAAACCAGCATTTAAGGTTTACAAACAAAGCCAAAACCTGCTATTTCCCCTACACCATTTGTTCTGTTTCACATAAAGAACACCCGCTGAGAGATTTCAGTGAGAAACCACCAGCATGTCTGCCACAGCGCCACCCTACACAGCAGCGGTGCACTAAATGAGGCGCTTTGCTGCAGAGTGGCAAGAGACTGCATGCCACGTCACTCACACTGCCAATGGGCTGTGAAAGGCAAGCTGGAGAGGACAGGCCGAGTGCTAATAAGAAATGCCAACACAAACAGGCGGCTGGGCCAGCCAATCCCTCGGCTGTCACCGCAATACTTCACACTGTCTCCACTTACAAGTCAAACCCTCTGGAAGTTGAGGACGATTTTAAAGGTGTGATAAATTTCAAACTGCCAGCATATACACAATAAGGTAAAGGGCCTACCTACAGAGATTTGTGTTGCGGGATTATTTTAAGTACTTTCACTTGGTAGCCTTCAGGCTTCACATGCACTACAGTGATATCCTGTGTCCTAGGTAGGAGCTGTCAGTGAAATCGCTGAAAGCTTGCTTAGGACTAAAAATACAGTTCTGAGAAGGACAAGGAGTTAGTTATCATGTTTCCTACACATACTTTAACTATGGAGCAGGATCAAGTATCTTTCAAATTTAATATTTTCCAAGCCATAAACTGAAAGGTGTGTTGAGATTTTCAATTATTTTTTTTTCCAAGCAGCTAGGCCAGATGAATGTGAAATAAATAGCCACTGTCATTTTTTTTTCTGAGGTTTTACAAGATTTGCAAAAATAACCCTAAAATATACATTATTAGAAAGAACATTTTAATGTTGTTGTTGTCGTCCTTTGGCTGCTCCCCGTTCAGGGTTGCCACAGCGGATCATCCGATCCACTTATTTGAGTTTGGCACAGGTTTTTTCTACACCGGTTTTCCTTCCTGACGCAACCCTCCTATTTTTTAACCGGGCTTAAGACCGGCATTGAGCATCAACCCTGACAGTGCCTGGGTTGGTTCCCTGCCCAGGAATTGAAACCCAGGCTGTGGCAGTGAGAGCATGGGATCCTGCTGCTGGACCACCAGGAAACAGAACAAACGTTTTAATACTAATAATAATAGTTTGCCTTCCATTCAAAAAATCTCATGATCACAAGATGTTTCTAATATCCTGATACAGTCCCTTTTGTCAGTGTGTGAATAACCTTCATTTCTGCAGCTGTAGGCCTTAAATAATACTGAATATAATTTTCTCATTTCCCATATTATTTAGGGGTCCAAGCACTGAAGTCACTGGAACATGATTGTTTATAGCAGGATTCTTCTGTATTACATATCGTTTTACATACTGGTTGAAATGAAATGGCCATTATTTGTCACATATACATTACAGCACAGTGAAATTCTTTCTTCGCATATCCCATCCTTGGAGGTTGGGGTCAGAGCGCAGGGTCAGCCATGATACAGCGCCCCTGGAGCAGAGAGGGTTAAGGGCCTTGCTCAAGGGCCCAACAGTGGCAACTTGGCGGTGCTGGGGTTTGAACCCCTGATCTTCCAGTCAACAACCCAGAGCCTTAACCACTTGAGCCACCACTGCCCCCACTGGATCAAATCTCCGGAACTGCAGGAACCATAGACTTGCTGTTAAAACTCCACCTATATATAATAATATGTATTTGTACAATTTATATAATTTGAGTTTTGGCTTTTGCAAACTGGGTTAAATAATTTTCATGTTGAGATTTGTAACCATGATGGCCACCACATGCCAATGGATTCTGCTAGAGCAGAGCTTAATAAATTGTATGGCCAGCCATACAGAGCAGGGTCAAGATCAAATTATTTTCTCTGAAATTGCAGATCGAGTCAAGCTGAAATGTTCTGCATCGTTGTTTTAATCTCTACATTTTCATGATGGCGATTTTCCATGATGACGGTGATGAGCAAAAGGTGCTTGGATCCCGCAGATTGCTACATAGGGATCTTTGAAATATATGCATATTTGGTAACCTTGAAGCTTCTAGTCAGCTGTATGTAGCTATAAAGGAGTAAAAAAGTATGCTATATCATATAACTTGTCCAGGTGATGAAGTAAATACTGAGGTAAGGATCTGGACAACATCACCAAGATCTCTGTTTAGAAATAACTGTGGAATCACATGTGAACATCCAGCAGACTTATCTGCACTGTCTACAGAGACATTAAACCTTCAACACAGCAAGATACATCCCATAGACTGTACTGGCCTAGGTTTCACACACACACACACACACTTGTGCAGAATAGTGGCTGATTGTTGATATTATTTCAGTGTCCCAGAGGTACACCTTACTTGTCCAAAGCCCAGACTCCACATCCTGACCGGCTCAATTCTTTTGTACGCCCTCCAACCTGTGCACACGGGGACTTCCAGTGGCGGCAGAAGATTTATGAAGCTCCCGTCACCTAGGGTTAACCCCCGCCACCTTCTACCACGAGGATTCCTTCTGAAAACAATAACATCCAGACCTGCTGGCCTCCGGGACGCCCCACTGTGCCAGTGACGTGATCTGTGTGTCCTAGTGATTGCTGCTGTCTGCAGTCGCTAACGGATCGCTGTCACCGCCGTATCAGCTAGGGAAAATCTCCACGCTCTCAAAAGTACAGAGTGTTAATTTATGGAGCAAGATTTTAATCAAACATTTCCTGCATTTGTAGTAGAAAAATGCCTAGAAATACACTGCTGAATGACAAGTGTAAAGAGGTAGGATCTGCACTCAGAAAAAAAAAAACACAAACAACAATTATGAAAAATTTCATAACGTGTGTTAGATAAAGCGGGTTATTTGAGGCTTCTAGCTGCTGACGAGGTACTATTAAGTATTATTATGATTTTCCCAGTCAAGAAAAAGCAAGGAATACTTAAGTGTAAGAGTGAAACTGTTTCTAAGATTGTACCTTAAGTGAAGGATCATGGCAAAAGGTTCTAAACAAGTCAGAACTTTATAATTCTTCCTGTCACAGAACCTATTCTTAGGTAAACTAGTGAATAAAATTTATTTTTTTTAAAAATATGCTGGTATGTTCTGTGTCTGACTTTTAACAGTCTAGCAGTCTGATTACAATAAACACCTCTCTAACTATCATTCTATTCATTTACGTCTTTTTATTTTCCACAGTGTCATGAAACTTTAAATAAGTAGTGATTTAGTCTACACTTTAACCACCATCTCATTGCTGAATAGTCAAAGAGCTACGACAGAGACCTACATTCCAGTTGTCATGCTACTTCTGTGTTAATGAACATTGGTCAGAATGGGGCTCTCTGATAGTGAACCTATTTGCTGATAGAACATAGCCAAGTAACAAACTGGTAATATAGGATGTGTGCTTTAATTTAAAGAATAAACAGAAAATTAAGCTGATATGTATGACAAATGCAAATGAGGCATGTAAATAAGACAGACAGAATTCTGTGTAAGTAATATACAACATTTTTCAAATAACTCTTATAAATACACTCTGTTATTAAATAATAAATTGCCCTGCACTTACTCTATACAGACAAAAATAAGGCCCCTGAGTATTGAACATTCCATTCCAAAACCATGGGCATTAATATTGAGTTGTTTCTGCTTTGCTGCTATAAAAGCTTCCACACTTCAGTGAAGGCTTTGCATTAGTTTTTGGAGACATGAGGCTATGGGGATTTGTGCCCAACAATCAGACAAATGGGCACAAAAGTTTGGGCACTGATGTCCCATAAGAAGATTTGACACAGAATTGGAGTTTTGGCTCTTCCTAAAGATATTTAGTTGGGTTGAGGACATGGTCTGTGCTGGACCCCAAATTTCTTCCACTGCTGACTTGGTAAACCCTGTATTTATTGCCCATGATTTGTGCACACGGGCGTCATGCTGGACAATGCCCCTGGACAATGGAAAGTGCATTTTCAGGGGATTTAACCTAGTCATGGTGAGGTGTGGTGACAAGGCACATATACTAACAAACAAACCCTTGGTTCAAACTCAAGATGAATGTAAACCTTAGCAGGTTCTACAAACCCTCTACTGGTCTTCAGTAAGCTTTAAAGAAGACGTAAGAGCAATGTCTATGTAGAAATTGAAAGTATTTTCCTCTTATTTTTTCCACTTTTATTTTCCTCTGATTATCTACAACATTGAAATGAAAGAGTCTACAATGGCTTTCCTTTTTACTGCTGCTTGTGGACAGGTCGCTGTGCCGAGGTCTCCAGAGAACTTTCTGGAAATAGAAGGAGGCAAAAAGCAGAGCTGGTCCATGTCAGGCCGCATAAGAGAGAGAACAAACAGAACCAGCACGGCTTCGATCAAGTCATACTTAACTCCATTTGAATTCTTCCTGACCCAGTCCAGAATAAATGCCGTACAGGTTTGGGGCCCTGAGACTTTCTGACAACATTTTTAAATTTGCTCTTATTCTGAAAGTAGAATAAGGGGAACAAAAAGCAAAGCACCAAATCAACCCTCAAATGCAACAAAGCATTGACAAGATTCCAGGCAGAGCTATAAACCATGTTTGTCCTGCGTATTGCTCAAGACTAGCATGCAACCAGAGGCAGTGTGTGGTCAGACCGGAGAGTGCGTACGGGTCAGACAGACATGCAGCTGCAGCGGTGTATGACTCAGATCTGCTCCAGAAGAAGACGACAAGGAAAGCACCAATAACTGGAACATTTGGAATATACACCGAGAGCAGTTGGAAAATCATGTAACAGATGGAAAATAAGGCAGATGACTTATTGACTTGTCAGATATTCCAAAGCTACAAATAGAAAACGCAACAAACATACTGACATTCTGACTGATCATAGATTTTTATATTGATATTGTTTATACCACAGTGCTGAATTCTCGATTCTGATTATTCCAGTGGTGTTGATTATTTTTCTATAACAGCAGCGTTAATGCACTCAATTGAATATATTTATCTTTTCTATAGTAACTACTTACACAGGATTTTTGATTATTGATTTGATTCAAAATTAATTGATTAATTTTTTATGCAGTCTCTTCAGATTCAGTGATTTGTAGGAGTCAGATATAAAGCTATAACTTTTCAGATTCTGAAAGTCTAACATGACTTATTGTCTTACTGTCTTACTGACTTCAGAATGTCTTACTGTCTTACTGACTTCAGAATGTCTTACTGTCTTAGTGTCTTCAGAATATCTTACTGTCTTACTGACTTCAGAATGTCTTACTGTCTTACTGACTTCAGAATGTCTTACTGTCTTAGTGTCTTCAGAATATCTTACTGTCTTACTGACTTCAGAATGTCTTACTGTCTTACTGACTTCAGAATGTCTTACTGTCTTAGTGTCTTCAGAATATCTTACTGTCTTACTGACTTCAGAATGTCTTACTGACTTCAGAATGTCTTACAGACTTGACTTAGTGTCTTCAGAATATCTTACATGTCTTACTGACTTCAGAATGTCTTACTGACTTCAGAATGTCTTACTGACTTGACTTAGTGTCTTCAGAATATCTTACATGTCTTACTGACTTCAGAATGTCTTACTGACTTCAGAATGTCTTACTGTCTTAGTGTCTTCAGAATATCTTACTGTCTTACTGACTTCAGAATGTCTTACTGGCTTCAGAATGTCTTACAGACTTGACTTAGTGTCTTCAGAATATCTTACATGTCTTACTGGCTTCAGAATGTCTTACAGACTTGACTTAGTGTCTTCAGAATATCTTACATGTCTTACTGACTTCAGAATATCTTACTGTCTTACTGACTTCAGAATGTCTTACTGACTTGACTTAGTGTCTTCAGAATATCTTACATGTCTTACTGGCTTCAGAATGTCTTACTGACTTCAGAATGTCTTACTGTCTTAGTGTCTTCAGAATATCTTACTGTCTTACTGACTTCAGAATGTCTTACTGGCTTCAGAATGTCTTACAGACTTGACTTAGTGTCTTCAGAATATCTTACATGTCTTACTGGCTTCAGAATGTCTTACTGACTTGACTTAGTGTCTTCAGAATATCTTACATGTCTTACTGACTTCAGAATATCTTACTGTCTTACTGACTTCAGAATGTCTTACTGACTTGACTTAGTGTCTTCAGAATATCTTACATGTCTTACTGGCTTCAGAATGTCTTACAGACTTGACTTAGTGTCTTCAGAATATCTTACTGTCTTACTGACTTCAGAATGTCTTACTGACTTCAGAATGTCTTACATTTCTTACTGAAACGACTGTTTAAAGCTTCTATAACTATGTGATAACATGAGCTATATAATTTGAAACTATGATTTAAAACATGTGCTTTCATTAATACAAATTGTAATCTTTGGCAACTTGCAGTGGTATTAAAGGAATAAAACGCTTTGGTCTGGCTGTATTGCACCACCTCAGCACTGATTACAAGTGCGTGTTTGTTAATCCTTACATAATCTACACGTCATATCCAGAGAGCTGAACCCTCAACCCATTATGCAAAACAACCTGAGTTTGCACCTAAACCATATTTTATCATTTCAAACTAATTTTCCGAAAGGATGTAGGACATACTGAGCTCAACTGTAAACCTAGACTACTGCTCATATTACAGTAATGTCTTCTCAATACTGATGGCATCAGAGAAGAAAGGGTTTCACTTAAAAGCACTTCCTCATTTCTTTTCCATTTCCAAACAAATAAGGGCCACTTTTAAGTGTTTTACATGAAGAGGGAAAAATGAAATCCCCATTAAAATAAATAAAATAAGTCTTCATATTTCACAATGGCACTAATTGGGGTCTGTGTGGTTTTATGATAGTCATATTTTTTGCCTTTTGTCTGTTGCTGTGCTCAAAATAAAGATTTATTGCCTGCATGTGCAAAAAGAATAGGATTTTAGATAAATATTCCCATGCTCCACTGGAGGCTAAATTGAGTATGAAAACCAGTTTGAAGCCATTTGTGTCAAAGTCAGAAAATGGCAAAGCTACACTCATAGGATTCGATTTTAGCAACCCTGGCATACGCTTGTGTCTATTGAATTGGCGGCTTAAAATTACACTCCAGTAAAGACCATTCACAAAATAATGCTCCCTTTTCCTGAGTCAAAATTAAATTAGTGCAATGTTTTTCTTAATAAGAAAGCATTCGGGTAATAAGGAGTTTATCATACACTTCATCATATACAGGAACCTCCCATCTGCATCTGCATTATTGTGAACATGTGGCTTTAATGCACTTACACTATAGTCTATAGTCTATAAATAATCCTGTGTACTGATATTAAACAGATAAAAGGCAGAGGCCATGGCCTTTATGTCTTTAGAAGACGTTATGTCTAATCCTGTGATATTCAGGAATGATGATGGAACAGGAAAGCTAGACA
>NC_080726.1:9350704-9378204 GCF_019097595.1 Hemibagrus wyckioides
TTTAAGATTAGGTTCATGAATGGAAATACCCCACAAAGATAGAATTACAAACGTGTGGCTGTATGTGTGTATAAAAACACTCCGGGGCAGGATATACCGCTCGGGACCCCCAACATTACACACAGCCCCACATCTGGCTGGGGACCGTAAGTCAGCACGGCACAACCTGCAAACAGAGATCTGTCTGTATCAATCTGGAGCTCAGTATAAACAGGATTTTCACTTATTAATTCTATATTATATTGCATTATAAGAGCCAAAGTTTTACACTGACCTGAAAATGTCAGTATAAAAAAAAAGGAAGCAGTTTTGGGATACATTTCCTAGTTTTTCATCCTCAGAAAAAAAAAGTTTATCCCATAGATCACTTAGATTTGGTGGTGTGGAGTTTCTTTTATTCAGCACTTTTATTCAGGCAGTAACGTATTCTGGGCTCGTGAAAATTGTTGAGGGAATCTTAATGGTTTTATAGAAAGCTTTGTCTGTGGATGCCGATCTTGTCAGGAAAATTACATATGCAATGCAGATGTTGGGGTTTTAAACCTTTTCTCTCTTCTTTCGGATCAGTTTTTGAGAACTGATCACATTTCCAAAATATGTGATTTATAATAGCAGGATGTTTCGTATTATTTCATATATTCTGACTTTCAAATGTGGGTAAAATGATATACAACAATGCGTTTTTTCTTTTCTTTCTGTCTTATTGAGGCCAGCGCCTACACGAGTGAACATACAGTACAGATGCATGCAGACTGGTATTAAAATAAAGTAGTTGAACAATAGTGAGTAAAGTTATTCACTGCGTGTTTGTGGCAACATTACAACAATTCAGATCCCTGCTGTGTGGTTAATTGTTCGTTCCCAAGTGTTTATATAGGCCTATTGAAAGATTAACCTTTCTAGCTCAAATTATAAACATGTGTTGACTTGGTTACAGCCAAACCCAAAACACACCCACAATTAAAATGTGAGGGGGCTTTAAATGTGAGAAAGTACACAAGTTTGCATTTGCTGTGGCATCAGACAAATTTCTAGTGCAACATAAACAGTTCCAGACAGGAGAAGTCTGTCTGAAAACTAAATGAATTAGCTTGCAATTTAGGCTAAAAACGGTTATAGTACACAGAGCCACTGTGGCAGACCTCAGATAGGTCTTGGACTACATGGAGAATCCTCAGCTCGTGTTCTGACACTTCGAAAACTCCGTTTCCTTTCAAACCCCATACTCACACTGCCCAGATGTGGTGTCAGGATTTACGACTGGTGCACTCAGCCAGCAATTACAACTGAGATACAGATTCATTTCAAGTGTTTTCTACTGTCAAAGACGCGACTGACTCGGCTGTTCGATTTTATTTTAATTGTATGCTGCTCCAAAGCTGAAAAAAGGAAACTAGAAGTTTAATGATTTATTTTCCTGTTATTAGTCTTCAACATTTACTCACGCTGATGAAGTCATCTCTAATTGCAGGTAGAGTAAAAGTAATGAGGAAAATAAACACGTCAGAGGCTTAATCAGCACTCATACTTCACTCTGACTATTTTTAGGATAAAAGGTTTACTTGTAATATATAAAAGTGAAATATTTGCAGAATGTGTTTATATTTTCACACGAGTCTCAGCCGTCAGAAATACAGCCTTACTACAAAGACTGGACAGAGGATGAAGTCTTTAAGGAACTCCTTTTTTCTGGTTCAAATTGGCAAACTCTTGGCCATTTTAGATAATACCATCCTTTTGATTTTTACTACTAATTGTAAAACAGTATTAAAATCCAGATAATCTGTAAATAATCTAAGAACCTAGCAGAAATCATTACACAGCAATTACATTCAAGGTTAAAGGAAACTGGCAATGATCTAGATAATAAATAAATTTAAATGATCTAGATAGATATTATCTCATTTTTTGTTAGATAATAATTAACAAATAACTAAATAGCAAAAGCACAAAAGCAGTAACACTTCTGTTAAAGATTTCTTGCAGATTCTAACATATTTTCGCTGCCATAGTTTCCTGTAATTTAATGCACTGGCCTTATAGCCCTAAGCAAAGTTCAGTGTGAGTTCTCACATCTATTAACAGTGTTAGGGTCAGTCAGATCTGCCGTGACTGCGACTAAAATAAAATGCATGAACTAATCTAGAGGTGAAAGCTCACACATACAAACTGCTACGTGAGTGAACACCTTGGAAATGGCCTATGATCCACTTTCTTGGAAATTTCAACAGGTTCATTTCTCATAATACAGAGTACAAACACTGCGATATCCCAAGTGACTTTATTCAAACACCTGCAATTATGGAGAGTCCAGGTGTGGGGGAGTCAGTGATTTTCTCACCCAATTCACTGTAAACCAGCCCAGACTGTCATTTGTCAAATGAATGCTAAAGCATAAACCAGTATAGATGTTACAAATTATAAACCAATGAAGTCCACGACCAAAAACTGGAGAGAAAGTAAAAGACAGTCTGGCAAAACTGCTTACTGAGTAGCACTGTATGGTACTTCCAGGTCTCTGAGGTCTCTCAGGTTTACTATCTGACATGATGTCTAGGTTGATTTTTATACCAGATATTATTTGGGTGATTCTCAACACAGAAAAGAAACTGATACCTATAACAGTGACCTCTTTGTGTCTGTGAGTGGTGCCGGTACAAATGAATCAGGTGCAGTAGCCTTGCTGATGGTTTATTAAGCAACGTGGGTCGTATTTAGAGTTGGAGAGTAAAGTTGAGTTATGTCAATATTTGCTTGGGGAAAGTTACATGTATTCAGAGTCAGGTTACTCAGCTGCTTAAGGCGATTTTCTGGGAGCACCTTCCAGATTATGCAAATCACCTGTGTGTAGCTAACACCTCTGAGGTTGCCAGATTTTTTGAGAGTAGACCAAGACCAGGTGATTCAATAGCACATCTTTTTAACACAAGCACTAGTTTTAGAGCACAAAAAGTCATTGTTTCTTCTTTTCTTGCTTTCAAATGCAATACAGTATAACATAAATGCAAGAGACCGACATAAAAAAGGCTAATACAATAATATATGACTAAGAAGATGGCAAACACAAACCTATATGATATGAGTCCAGCATATGTTGCTGCATATACAAACTTAGTAGTAATGATCACATTAATGGAAAAAATGGAATGATGCCACAAGATCTTGTATTTATGCTGATTAAATGCTAAGCAGCTCCAGTGTGTTTAGCGTAATTTACAACCCCCTTCATTAGATACCTACCCTTGCTGGTCCACCTTAAGTTGTCTATATGTGTATATTGTTTTAGATCAATTTATCAGTATCAGTTTTCTGACCATAGCACTTATGTTTGCTGTATAGGACAAAACACAGCACCGTATCAGTGTCACCGCTGTACAGTGAATGTCCCATCACTCAATAACATCTGCTGACTGTTGAAATGACCCATTGCACCACAGACGTACTACCGTCCGTAATTGCTTGGAAATTGCGCCAACATGGCAAGGGAACCTGAAAAAATGTCCAGTGGTTATATGTATAAGCTAGATAAGGAATAAATTCATTTCACGTCAAGTCACATTGCACCACCCTGTCATTGCTTATTTTCCTACAGCATAACAGGAAATCCTGAAGAGCTTAATTCCCTTTGTAGCACCTCAGATTACAATTTCTATAATACTGCTTCTAACATGGGGCTTGGAGACACTAAGGGGGGTCTGTGCATGGCTAGGTGAGTCCGTGGATTCGTTTTTAGAGGTGTGAGCTCCTATAATGTGTACATGAGCTTCTATAATAATTACTAAGTTCATGAATAGGTTTAACCAAACCTCAGTAAACATTAGGCCTTAAATAATGTAAGCTTTTGTGGATCTATTGAGTTCTATGGGTCTAAAGGTCTCTTCTTGGCTCTCAAATCAGATCATATATTATTGGACATGTTTAAATATGAAGGGTAACAGTTGAATAGCTGGATTATTTCATAATTAGAGTTCATTTACAGTTAACAGCAAGGAGTTGTTGGCTGTACAAAGCCAGAGAAAGCGATAGACTTTCCTTATACTGTAGAAGGCGATATTGTGCATGCGTGCCAGTGTTGTATGAAACCGGAACCTACCTGCTGAACATACAGTGGAACCTGGTCTACTTCCGCAAACGATGTCTCGTTGGGGGACATGAGATAGAAGAGCATGCGAGTCCCCTGAGAGAAGGAGACCGTGGTGTCCTCCGTGTCCTCCATCTGCACCATGTTGTGTTTTCAGTGTGTGTGTGTGTGTGTGTGTGTGAGAGAGAGAGAGAGCTGCTGTTGTGTCGCAGACTGTTTACAAACACCCGAGTTGACTTTTGTCCTAGGGGGTGAATGTGTGCAGTATGAACTCAGAGATCGGACGAGCGCAAATCCCGATATTTATCCTGATATTCAAGGACACAGTGATCAGAAGTAACCCCGACACTGAGCTCTGGATCTGAACTTCCGCTTCTTAGAAGAATTATATTACACCTCAGTTGCGTAACTTCAGATAAGCTACATATAGTGCATATGCATCATTTACCACATGCTGTTACAAGCAAGCAAGGAAGAAAGAAAGAAAGAAAGAAAGATAGATAGATAGATAGACAGACAGAAAGAAAGAAAAAGAAAGAAAGCAAGAATATATCAATCACCAGTTACTTGTACCATTACTACTACTAATAATAATAACAATAATGTAGATTAAAACTATCTGTATCAGGACGTTTTAACACCTTAACACCTTTTCTAGGCTGTTAAAAAAAGAATAAGAAAGAAAGAAAGGAATAAAGAAAGAAAGAAAGAAAGAAAGAAAGAAAGAAAGAAAGAAAGAAAAAGAAAGAAAGAATATATCAATCATGAGTTACTTTTACCATTACTACTACCACTACTACTACTACTACTACTACTACTACTAATAATAATAATAATAATAATAATAATAATAATAATAATGTAGATTAAAACTATCTGTATCGGGACGTTTTACACCTTAACACCTTTTCTAGGCTGTTAAAAAAAAGAATAAGAAAGAAAGAATATAATATCAATCACCAGTTACTACTACTACTACTACTAATAATAATAATAATAATAAGGCAGGTTAAAACTATTTGTATCTGGTAGTATTGACACATTAACACTTTTCTAGTTTTCTGATTTGCTTAAAATTGAAATAAATTTTAATTAATATAAATAAAGTAATTTCTAAGCCTATTAGTGTGGTTGTCATAATTGTTAGCCCTAGAACTGTATCTAAATACTACAAAATACTAAAACACTATATACTATATAATACTAACAACAATAACTGTAACAACTTTAATAGTAATAATAATATTCATTGATATTGATCTCCATTGTTATCACTTCTGTAGGGAACAGAAAGAATAAGTGTACATTCCTGGACCATTGACTCTCATCTTGTGGTCCTGGGAAACCATTTTGCCACGGTTCTAGAGCAAATGACCAACTATGAGCTCTACCATGAATATTAACAAAACTCCAGGTGTCTGACTGATTTTGACAGATTTTACCTCATATCTAACCGTTTCATTCTACTCTTTATATCCAGGTTTTCAACTGATTTGTGTGACACACACACACACACACACACTTGAGTGTATGACATTGTTCACTTACATTCTAGAAAGAAAGACCAAGAGAGTTAAGAGAGTTATTAAATGAAAAAAGATACACTTGACTCTTTCAAATATTAGCACAACACCATGCCTGTGCTCTCAGACAAAGTGGCGTAGTTCAGAAATAAGATTAAATTAGATTAAGTTAATTGAGTGACCACAAAAAAAAGTTAGAAACCAGTATAATTTATGTTTCAGCTGTATTGTGAATCACTTTTAAGCTATTTGTAGGCATTACCTCATCACTGGTCATGTCCTCAAGGTCACAAAAAGAATGCATATCCTGTTAAGGTAGCTTGTTCACTTCAGTAGGAACGTGTGGGAAGCAAAATCTCGGCACAGTTTGGAAAGGCATTAGGTTTTTTTGGCTCAGTCCATTTTTACAATATTACATTTCCTGTTAAAGGAATGCTTCCGCACAACAACAACAAAAAAAAAACTGGGTTACAGGACTAAAATCATGTCATAAAGTACACAGTGTACCACAGCTCAAACCTCAGTGATGCATTTAGATTTAACCAACATGCTGACATGAAGTTATACAGCCATGCAGTTTTAATCTTCACTGTTTGCATCCATGCAGTACTCCACACTATACTTCTATCACACTTTGAATATACTGTTTATTTTTCTCCTTCTTGCTAATTGAAACTAACCACCAAACATCTATGTGGTTCTTGTGGCCTACGCACCCGATCCCATGTCCTGGTGGGTGAACCTGTGTTTAGATACTCTGATTTTCTTTACCAATTAGGATGCATGCTCACACACTGTGGTGAGACAAGTTGGACACCGTATCAGTGTCACCGCTGTACAGTGAATGTCCCATCACTCAATAACATCTGCTGACTGTTGAAATGACCCATTGCACCACAGACGTACTACCGTCCGTAATTGCTTGGAAATTGCGCCAACATGGCAAGGGAACCTGAAAAAATGTCCAGTGGTTATATGTATAAGCTAGATAAGGAATAAATTCATTTCACGTCAAGTCACATTGCACCACCCTGTCATTGCTTATTTTCCTACAGCATAACAGGAAATCCTGAAGAGCTTAATTCCCTTTGTAGCACCTCAGATTACAATTTCTATAATACTGCTTCTAACATGGGGCTTGGAGACACTAAGGGGGGTCTGTGCATGGCTAGGTGAGTCCGTGGATTCGTTTTTAGAGGTGTGAGCTCCTATAATGTGTACATGAGCTTCTATAATAATTACTAAGTTCATATCGGTATTTTCTGGTTTTAGTGGTTCCAGGAATTGAATAGGTTTAACCAAACCTCAGTAAACACTTAGGCCTTAAATAATGTAAGCTTTTGTGGATCTATTGTGTTCTATGGGTCTGAAGTTCTCTTGTGGCTCTCAAATCAGATCATATATTATTGGACACATTTAAATATGAAGGGTAACAGTTGAATAGCTGGATTATTTCATAATTAGAGTTCATTTACAGTTAACAGCAAGTTGTTGGCTGTACAAAGCCAGAGAAAGCGATAGACTTTCCTTATACTGTAGAAGGCGATATTGTGCATGTGTGCCAGTGTTGTATGAAACCGGAACCTACCTGCTGAATATACAGCGGAACCTGGTCTACTTCCGCAAACGATGTCTCGTTGGGGGACATGAGATAGAAGAGCATGCGAGTCTCCTGAGAGAAGGAGACCGTGGTGTCCTCCGTGTCCTCCATCTGCACCATGTTGTGTTTTCAGTGTGTGTGTGTGTGTGTGTGTGTGTGTGAGAGAGAGAGAGAGCTGCTGTTGTGTCGCAGACTGTTTACAAACACCCGAGTTGACTTTTGTCCTAGGGGGTGAATGTGTGCAGTATGAACTCAGAGATCGGACGAGCGCAAATCCCGATATTTATCCTGATATTCAAGGACACAGTGATCAGAAGTAACCCCGACACTGAGCTCTGGATCTGAACTTCTGCTTCTTAGAAGAATTATATTACACCTCAGTTGCGTAACTTCAGATAAGCTACATATAGTGCATATGCATCATTTACCACATGCTGTTACAAGCAAGCAAGGAAGAAAGAAAGAAAGAAAGAAAGAAAGAAAGAAAGACAGACAGACAGAGAGAAAGAAAGAAAGAAAGAAAGAAAGAAAGAAAGAAAGAAAGAAAGAAAGAAAGAAAGACAGACAGACAGACAGAGAGAAAGAAAGAAAGAAAGAAAGAAAGAAAGAAAGAAAGAAAGACAAACAGACAGAAAGAAAGAAAGAAAGAAAGAAAGAAAGAAAGAAAGAAAGAAAGAAAGAAAGAAAGAAAGAAAGAAAGAAAGAAAGACAGAAAGAAAGAAAAAGAAAGAAAGAATATATCAATCACCAGTTACTTCTACCATTACTACTACCACTACTACTACTACTACTACTACTAATAATAATAATAATAATAATAATAATGTAGATTAAAACTATCTGTATCAGGACATTTTAACACCTTAACACCTTTTCTAGGCTGTTAAAAAAAAGAATAAGAAAGAAAGAAAGAATATAATATCACCAGTTACTACTACTACTACTACTAATAATAATAATAATAAGGCAGGTTAAAACTATTTGTATCAGGTAGTATTGACACATTAACACCCTTTCTAGTTTTCTGATTTGCTTAAAATTGATATAAATTTTAATTAATATAAATAAAGTCATTTCTAAGCCTAGAACTGTATCTAAATACTACAAAATACTAAAACACTATATACTATATAATACTAACAACAATAACTGTAACAACTTTAATAGTAATAATAATATTCATTGATATTGATCTCCATTGTTATCACTTCTGTAGGGAACAGAAAGAATAAGTGTACATTCCTGGACCATTGACTCTCATCTTGTGGTCCTGGGAAACCATTTTGCCACGGTTCTAGAGCAAATGACCAACTATGAGCTCTACCATGAATATTAACAAAACTCCAGGTGTCTGACTGATTTTGACAGATTTTACCTCATATCTAACCGTTTCATTCTACTCTTTATATCCAGGTTTTCAACTGATTTGTGTGACACACACACACACTTGAGTGTATGACATTGTTCACTTACATTCTAGAAAGAAAGACCAAGAGAGTTAAGAGGGTTATTAAATGAAAAAAGATACACTTGACTCTTTCAAATATTAGCACAACACCATGCCTGTGCTCTCAGACAAAGTGGCGTAGTTCAGAAATAAGATTAAATTAGATTAAGTTAATTGAGTGACCACAAAAAAAAGTTAGAAACCAGTATAATTTATGTTTCAGCTGTATTGTGAATCACTTTTAAGCTATTTGTAGGCATTACCTCATCACTGGTCATGTCCTCAAGGTCACAAAAAGAATGCATATCCTGGTAAGGTAGCTTGTTCACTTCAGTAGGAACGTGTGGGAAGCAAAATCTCGGCACAGTTTGGAAAGGCATTAGGTTTTTTTGGCTCAGTCCATTTTTACAATATTACATTTCCTGTTAAAGGAATGCTTCCGCACAACAACAACAAAAAAAAAACTGGGTTACAGGACTAAAATCATGTCATAAAGTACACAGTGTACCACAGCTCAAACCTCAGTGATGCATTTAGATTTAACCAACATGCTGACATGAAGTTATACAGCCATGCAGTTTTAATCTTCACTGTTTGCATCCATGCAGTACTCCACACTATACTTCTATCACACTTTGAATATACTGTTTATTTTTCTCCTTCTTGCTAATTGAAACTAACCACCAAACATCTATGTGGTTCTTGTGGCCTACGCACCCGATCCCATGTCCTGGTGGGTGAACCTGTGTTTAGATACTCTGATTTTCTTTACCAATTAGGATGCATGCTCACACACTGTGGTGAGACAAGTTGGATTCCATAACAATATCTCAAATGCACTTTTGTAATAGAATATGATCCATCTGCACATTTCCCTTTAGGCCTCTGGCAGAAGTCCTGACCCTGCCTACAGGCGACATTGAGTTTAGCATTCTCTCTGGCCCTAGTTTTCTGCTGCTTCCTCAATGATTTATTCATGTTAGCCACACTCTCTGTCCTGGCATATATTAGTCATGATGAGGCTCAGACAGGATCAGACAAAGCAGTCAAAATCCATTTGCAGCAAGTGATTTAAAACTTCTTTTAACTTGCCAAAGATTCAGGGTAGTTCACTGTTGATCATGTTTTATGCCCAGTTTGCAGACAAACTACAGACTGAAAGAAAAGCCAGCAAAAATTTTATTTATGATGAAAGTAGCAAACGTGAGATGGGTGGTAAGAAAATAGTCATACTGATATTTACACAAATTTAAAACTTAAAGTTAAATGGGGGTTTTGCTTCTCCCACAAGCTGGGTTGAATTCCATTTTTTTTGTATACATTAGAATATACAGTAGAAACAATTGAATGATGGTTTATAGTGCAAACCAAAGCACATTTTATAACACAAGGCACATTTTATGGAATGTTCAACATTTTGGCCAAATTAGAAATAACACCGACAAGCCCCACATTCCGTATTTAATTAAAACATGTAGCCATGTAAAGTATTTATACTTCCCAACTCTTACAATATTCCACTTGTAAACTGTATTTAACTGTTAATTTACAGCAAGGCACTTTGTTGGGTTTTTTTTTGTTTGTTTTTTTAGCGTAAAGCACATGCGCATATTTTACATAATCATAAGTCAGTTCTTTGTACATGTGCACATGTATTTTGAGCACTGTCATTCAGCTATCAGCTACCAAAAATCCTTATAGGGACATTCCCTTTAGTCCTCTAGGTCTTCCAGTTGTGGTCTGTAACGCAGCCCTGGGGATTAAAGGTCCTGGACTGCTGACCCAATATGTAGCTCCTCTTCATAAATAGCAACCGTGATAGCACTAGGGTACGATAGGACCCCAGTTTCGCATCTCAGGGGCATCTTCATATCATAACTGAGCATGCTCAGAGCTCTGATCGCTGTCATGGCTGTCCTCGTTAATCAGTGAGTCTGCTCTGTGGTGGAGTCCGACGATGCCTGAAAACTCAGAAGGCAGCAAAGTCCCCTTTTTCACATGCACCAGTTCTTTCTCCCTCGCCACCGCCCCTTGCTGTCCACCCTTCACTCGCTTCCACTTCATCCGTCTGTTCTGAAACCACACTTTCACCTGGAGAGGAGAAAAACAAACTCTGAAAATACGCACCAGACTCGCTGAAGTAACAGTTGCGCAGTGTGTTGTGTCATGTGGTTTGTCGATGAGCTTTCATTTTGGCATAGTACTGTATGAGCTATCTACACAACATCCATGACTCACCAACCACAAGTAAGATAATAACACATGGATAGTGGTCAGTGGACAGTTGCTTATTTGGCATGATCACGTGAGTATATGCTATTTATTTCTGCAGGTTGATGCGCAAAATTCGCAAACGTAATCTGTAAAGCCTGTTTAAAAAAAAAACAATAAAGATTGAGGAAAGATGAGTGTAGAGATATTCCTAAGACTTCAAATTGATCTTTCTGCCAGATGTCTAGGTTTCGGCAGTGACTGATATTGCTGCTAGGAATTTTGGCAAATATGGACCAAAAACAGGATATTCAGCAGACCAGGCTGGATATTATGTTTCTATTGTGACAATGTAATTGGTGGCAATAGACATTCACGGATGCCCCTGGACATTTAGGGGCTCGCTTGGCAAGATACTGCTATTACCCAAAATGGACTGTTTCCATATTAGCAATAATAATTTGTCAGAGTGCATCTGTTCAGTTGTATCAAATGCTTCCCTTATTTCCTTTCTTGACAAGTGGGGGGCCATCATTTACATTTCCCAGGAATGATGACTAAGTGGTTTCTTAAATGGCCACCACTGTGTGAGGGAGGCTGCACTGGTCATGAGCGTTGGTGCCTGAGGGCCGGATCACACTGCGCTAAAATTTATTTTTGGTGGGTCATAATGCGGATAAAGTGAGTCACGTGATGTCGATGTCATCCTGTTGCGCAAATGTTGGTGTTTGTTCCTGAGCAGCAAATGCAGTGCTATCGATCATAATAGATTCCTCAGAGAGTTTGCACAAATGAACCCAAATGAGAGCATTCAATACTGATCATTATTGAGTGTCTTCTTTAGGTAATTGCCAAGGTAACAGACACAACAAACCTAGCTGTTTGGATTACATTACATTACATTACCTTGTCTTGGCAACATTGGGGTTAATGGTGTGTGAGATAAGTCATCTGATTTGTCACTTGCCATCTGATTTGCCACTTGTGGCCCTTGCTGTCAGCCGTGTACGACGACTGTTCTTAAAATACATCTGCAAGCTTTGCACTTTTGCTCACAGCATGGAGAGTTCTCCACGTCACTCCTGAGAAGTTTGAGTACTTATTACGTCTTCTTAGTATCCCATCAGGCAGTCTTCAAAAAATATAACCTGAGTAGGCTGGGACACTAGCTGTTACAAGGCCTGCGCCTTATCTACAGACATTATGATTAGCGAATGGTATTATTTTGCTGTTATTATTATGTAATTAGTAGCACTGGCCTCAGTGGCTGCAGCCATGTGATAATTGTCCAGAGATTTCATGGCCTAGTTCGGTAGTTGCTGGTTCACACAGGGATCACATAGCAAGTGGGGGCTTACTTACTCCGTCGTGTGGCGAGGTTAATGTTATGCTGAGGCAATGTGACCCCAGAAAAGGTGCCTAAATCTAAGTCTTCAGATGTCAAGTCTTCACTGCGAGCTGTGTTATACAGCTATTTAGATTTATTTGAGAGATTTATCCATAAATGTTTAATAAGGAAAAATAACTGGGAGTGGATTTACATTCGGAATGTTTTGCAGAATGAAGCTATTACTGGATAAATGCTTCCGAACCATGAGGTTTGATCAGATCTTTTTGGATATCTCAGTTTCCCTCACACCAATCAGACTGTCTCCAGATATTTATTTGTCTACACAGATGGTCTTCCTACGCAGAACAATTTGGGAGAATGTGCAGGAAGTGCTTAACTACCCAAGCATATCCCTTGCTTGTCTCCATTTCTTCACTATAGCCTGATGAAGGGACCTTGTTGAAACATCTGGAATATGATAGTACCCATGATAATCTCTCTCCATAGCCACAGCAGCACAGAGAAGCACACAAACTGAATGCTAAATTCAAGATATTTTTTGAGACATAATGCTGAAAGTTCAAGCTCGAGGGTGCATGTTGTCATACCTGCCTTTCCGTCAGGTCCAAGTTTACCGCTATTTCATAACGCCTCAGTCGGGTCAAATAGTTGTGATGGGCGAATTCTGCCTCGAGCTCCCGGATCTGTTCTTTAGTGAAGGCGGTCCGCTCCTTCCGGGGCTTGCTACTCGTGTCCGATTTGTAATTTCCATCCTGGGACTCTGGTGGGAAGCAAAAGAGAAGGAAAATATTTCCACTTGATATATAAAAACCAGAATTTCCAAACGATGCTAAATGACTATAGAGTTTCCATTTCCATATCACAAGATATTAATACCTTCAGAAACTGGTGTAAAATGGGATTTCTGCCTTGTGAGATTGTGGTTGACATAAAATGCCATAATTAATAAAAGTAGGGCAAGCACTGCTGTGTTTTATAGCCCTGACGTTCTCAATGGTGATGTTTCATATTCTGGCTGGTGGACCTCTCACAATGTGCTCACTTTAAACAAAAGCCTTTTCCAATGTGGAGTTCATTTGTCTTCCTCTTAATGAATTTGGGGACCTTTAAAGTTTTAATATGGAATAAAACAACTCTGAATAACGTGTAAAAATATGGTTGTTTAGTTTATTTACCTCAACATTTTACAGGCTTCTTTCCTATATGACTCACAAGCTGTAATAAATTTCGGTTGTGTTAATGTTTCTGTCTTTCTTTCTTTTTTCTGTTTTACATTTCGCTATATATATATATATATATATATATATATATATATATATATATATATATATGTGGAATTACCGTTTAAGCTTCAAGCTACTTTATTATTTGGCTATTGAGTTACTACTCATGACAAACATCGGCCTGGAAAAAGTCGTCCCAAGAAATTTTGACCTCTGCTGTTTTTACACCGCAATGAAGAAATTCAGTTCTTGCTGTTTGTTTTATTGGTAGAAACAGAGAACTGTTTGCCCTTCTCATGACTAGATCTTGCGGTATGTTTTTAAGGCTATGCCTCAGTGGCAAATTGCACATCAAGGCAACAAAACCTCCGGTCTGTGCTAATCCAACTGGCAATCCTAAACCCAGCTGTAAATAGAGCCCACTTTAACGAGGCCCCATCCACAAGCCATGGGAACAACTCTGCTATTTCAACACACATATTTCCAAAAGGAACTGATTTCAAATAGACACTATTCTGGGATGAACAGCACTTCCTATTGTGTTAGGCTAGATTATTATTAATATTTTTTAATACATATATATATATATATATATATATATATATATATATATATATATATATTTAAAGTACTTTTATAAGTACTTTTGTCCAATATACAAATGTTTAGTTATGCAAGTTAGTCAGAAAATCTTGCACTAATTTTTGTGCTATAGTATTTGTAGAAGAAATGAACAAATGTTAATTAATACAACTATGTACTAGCATATAAAATTATGTTAATGTTAACTGATTAAAAAAACACCCACCTTGCACTTACT
The DNA here is from genome assembly GCF_019097595.1 of Hemibagrus wyckioides. Lineage (NCBI taxonomy): Eukaryota > Metazoa > Chordata > Actinopteri > Siluriformes > Bagridae > Hemibagrus > Hemibagrus wyckioides. Next base: position 9,364,961 of record NC_080726.1, read on the forward strand.
GATTCAAAATTGTATTTAATAAATAAATAAATAAGGTCACATTTTTTTCTAACAGCAACTATGTAATTAGACAGCCAAAGATCATGAAATTAAGAAAAAGTGTGCTACATTCTATCACTTTTATATCTGTAGATTACGGTCACTGTTGAACTACAGATTTCTTACACCATTTCCATTCTGCATGGCCCATTTCATCAGTCGCATTTCTCTGTGACCTCTGTAAGCGCTCGGAGTGGTCTGTAATTTTAGCGGGCCTTCTCTGGCTGCTGGGCGTCTGGCTGCGTTTGGCTCTGATTGAGGCCTGGAGAGCGCCAGTTACTGTGGGCTAAACACAGCCATTGTGGAAGAAGAAAGACTAACATGTGAAGTTGTTTGCGAACAGTGCCACAACTTAAAGCAACTTTTCCCCAGCTTTACGATGCAGCGGCTACACCGCAGCAATTAGGCCTGCGCCTTAACTTTCATCTCACTTCAAAAACACAAGCAGTGCTGGAAAAAAAAAGCACAGTGTTTTTGCCTGTGACAGTCTACATGTCTGTGGATGATTTTTCTCTGCATTACATTAAATGATTTATCCTATATTTGTCATCAGTTGCATCACAGACTGTCCTTATTACTGAGATTGATTTCAGATACAAGATGTTAACTGAAAAAATGTGTCAAATTGTAATTTGTTTTCAGTTTTGTTTTGGTGTTGCATATGGTTTTCGTTGCCCAGCACTGAATTCTGTTTTGAAGAAGTAAAGATTTATTAAAGAAACTCTGACACCGCCGTGCACATCCAGATGTCCCAATGTGGAAATAGTTTATCTGGCCTAATAATATGCTGACATTGAGTACAAACTCGCTTGTACAACCCTTAAATCATTTATTTTTTTATTTATTCCCCAGCCACAGTGCATGATAATTACTTTTCAGCATGTAGCAAGCTATACATATTATATCCCAGTCACGTTATAGTTACTCACATTTATTCCTGTCTGTAGCGTAAATGAGAGTTTGCACAATATAAAGTTAAATATATATATATGTATATATATATATATATATATATATATATATATATATATATATATATATATATATTTTTTTTTTTTTTTTTTTTTTTTTTTTTTTAAATGTTCTTTTTGTTAAACTTAAATTATAATAAAAAATTTAAATGCTACATAAATTAAAAAAAATAAATAAAAATGTATAAAAAATCTCAGTTTAGCTAAAAGTGACAGGAAAAAATAAAGGTCTGTGATGTCAAAAAAAAAAAATGTTTCTATCTCCTTATAATGAAAATCTGATTCTTATGCTCCAAATAATATAAATAGGAAGAAAGTGAAATAGTGCCTATATGTGTGTGTGTGTTTGTGTGAGAGAGAGAGAGAGAGAGAGAGAGAGAGAGAGAGAGAGAGAAAATAGAGGTTAAGGCCCTTTTTTTTTTACAAAACAAAAAAAAGAGGTCAGAAGTGTTACTGAGTGAAAGCGACAAGCCAACCATTACACTTCCACAAGAAAAATATTGGATTTTGTCGCTGTTGTCTTTGGGCCTTCTTAACGATCAAGTCACATATAGAAGATGTAACTCAGTCACACACAATTAATGCAGTATCTTAATTAATTCAGAACCTGAATATCCTTCGAGACGTTAAATGCTAGAAAGTATAACGCTATAGGACAAAATACAACACTGTAACACCAAAGACAACACTTCAACGTTTTCTAGAAAACCAAAAGTGCCACATTACCCAGTTCCCAGCACTTAAATTGGATGTGATCTTAATTAGGCTGCTGTCACATCTTTGAGTTGAACATTGCGTATTAGGAAAGCAGTTCCGTGCATGCTATACAGTCAGCTCCCCAAAGTCCTATTAAAGAACCAGCAGAAAACCACAGTTGATAACATGAGCAGCTATTTGTCAGATATAATTTTACTGTGCTACATGTTGAACTACAGGAGAGCAACGAAGGTCATTTCGGAGAGGAAATCTCAATCAGTGCTCAAGTGGTGTCCTTCCACCTACACCCTGACTAATTAAACCAACAGACATCCAGAAGAGCGCTTGATCCATAAATGCAGGAGTGCACTATTTATAGATCCAAAGGAAATGATCGTGATTTCAAATATGCAAATATACATGTACAGTATACTGTGTGTATATTTATTTATAAGCTCAGACGATGGCGAAAAAATGAGCCGTGTTGCTCAAATGATTATTTTGGGAATGTTGAAGAAATTGTCGTCCATCAAAAAAAAAGATTATAGGTTTAATCTTTGCACTGATATGTTATGTTAGAGTGTCTCTCTATATTTTAAGTGGCATATAATAATTTGACATTAAGCATAAAGGGGCAGTAGATTCATTTAAAAGTCTCAGATTAAACATAATATGGTGCCTGAACAAATAATGTTTGTAAAGCATATAATGTTTTACTCTGATTCTATTAATGTTAATAAGCTATATTAGCTCCCTGTGTATAAATTATAGACCGAAGTAAATAGGAATTGCAGTTTCCTGTTTCTGAAAACACCTGCTGTTACATTTCATTCACTGTGGCTTATGAGCTGTAAATAAATAAATAAATAAATAAATAAATAAATAAATAAATAAAAAAGACTTAACTTCCTTTTTAAAAAAATGCTTGATGCAAAATTGCAACTGAAAGAAATAAATAAATAAATAAATAAAAATGCATACATAAATAATAATAATAATAATAATAATAATAATAATAATAATAATAATAATAATAATAATAATAATAATATATATTATATTGTGAGAAAAAATTGTGGTGTCAAAACCTATTGGATACTATTGAACTTTTTTTTTATTATTATTACGTTTCTCTAAGTGCCATAAACAGGATTACAATTTCTCTAATTCTGACATCACAAAATAAAAATAAATAAATAAACAGAATTAAATTTTATCCAGACATTGTTTTGCATACTCTGAGTCTACTCTCTCTCTCTCTCTCTCTGATGCCTCTACAGCGGCTGCTGTTCTCTCCTTTACAATCCTTGAAATGATTATTATTTCTTTACAGTATGCCTAATTTTCTGCTCTCTAAAAAGTGCCGAGACGAAACAGATGGTGTGCAAAGTGAAACATGCGAACAGTCAAATGCCCACACAGAGTTATAGTCTGGCCTTTGCTCCTGGCTCTAGTCAAAATAATTGCTTCTGTGCGTGTCAGCCAACACCTACAAAAGTCTCTCTCGCAAAAATACGGCTCCACATTTCCGAGCAGCAGGAGACTAATTTTCCAAAAACGCTACTACAAAACCTAGTCTGAATAATCCCACAGCCTGCTACAATGTGTTAATAGCCACTGAGTCATGAAGGGAAAGGTAACGAAGGCTGCTGATCCTGTGAGTTTCTTTTTATGATAAACATTTGAGTATGTAAAAAGTAATTATATATTCAAAGTTCCCAAGAAGCATTGGTCATTAAAATGGTTTTCATATATAACAAGAAGCTTTAGAAATGCTCCACATTTAGAGCAATCTCATGCATTTCACATTAAATGTAACATATTAAAATGAATAATTTATTATACACTAGGTTCAATATTTATAGTCTGCCTTTATACTGTCTCTTACCTGAACTATCACTCCTTCGCTTTCCGTTCCTCTTCTCTGCCTCTGCTGGAGACAGTGTTTGACGCCCAAAGTCCCCACCAGGCAGACAGGAGACCCCTGAGGGCACGGCTCCACCAAGACTGGGTGTACTGGCACAAAGACTCGGGCCACCAGGTACCATATCTGAGGAGCCCGAGTCCGTCCCTGCCATTCCCAGGCCTAAGCGCACATTGCTGTTCGACACACTGGACATTTGGGGTATATGCCAGCTGCCTTGCTGCGGATGGGGTGTAACAGGGTGATGTTGCTGTGTAATCGGGGGTCCACGCTGGTGCCCGTGCCCTCCGAAGAGCCCATCATCACCCGGGTAACAGCTGACCACGCAGGAAGGAGAGGACGAGGAAGAAGATGAAAGGTCAGGGTAGGCTGAAAGGTGCTCGGAGCGGCTGTGCAGGGCGAAGGCCGGGTGCAGTGCCTGAGGAGGAGCGTGGGGACCCCGGAGGCACCCGAACAGTGTGTGATCCATCACAAGCAAAAAAAAAAATGAGTGTTTCACTAAGTTTGTCTCCACACAACAAACACAACAAATGTCAAAAATTAATAAGCCAATTCCCACTCCTTCATAAAAGATGTCCTGGAAAAAAAATCAAGATCATGTACATGTGTGTGTGTGCATCTAAGCTTGCCCATGTGTGTGTGTGTGTGTGTGTGTGTGTGATAATCCAGAGCGTGCGGCAAGCGCAAGCTGCCAGGCGGCGTTGGGTAAACAGCAGCAGCAGCTGAGCCGAGCAGGAGCAGGAGCTCAGATGACGGCCTGGAGGAGAGTGCAGAGGAGATGGGAGTGGTAGGAGCTTCCTGCCATTGCTCAGAGTCGGGGCTATGGGCTTTGGGCTGGGGCTTCCAGATGCATGCTGGGCGGGGAGCCCATGCAAGAGGGGGTTGTTATAAATAGAGCTGTAATGTGAGAGGGAGGCTGGGTCAGAGAACCCACGCTGCCACTACTGACCACATCCACAAGACAGACCAAGTATAATATACAGCAGGATAAATGTACGGCCACGGCTCAGGAAGCTCATCTCCAGCCTTGTGATTTTGACCTGTAGTGCCCTGTCTTTGTCCTTGTTTTCTTTTGCGATTATTCAAGCACAGGAGCTCAGGAGAGGAGGAGGTGAAAGGCAGAAGGAAAGCATGAGTGTTAATACAAGTTTGGCGATATTCCCTACCCTCTCTCCTCACTGTGGAGATGATTTACACAGCAAGAGATTATTACTGAAGCCCTGCTGACTGTAAATATTAACCTTAAAGAGACAGTTTACACCTCCCGTGATGGCCACACCTGAAACTAGTTTCAGAAACAGATGTGGACAAAAAAAGGAATAAATTTCACTGCTTTATTGCTACTCTTTTCTGCTATCGATACATTCATATCTTCCACACTACTGTAGTCATTATCATATGTCAGTCTTTAATCTTCCGTTTTACACAAAAGAGGTTTGGAGAAGGATTACAGACTGAAAAAAATCATTTAAAAGATCATTTCAAGGATTGATGCAAAGATTTCTAATCTGTATTAGTAACAGTTTGTGAGCCGAGTTTGTGAGTCAGTTTCTGAATCAGTTTCATGTGATGGTAATAGAGTGTGATTTTTTCCTCTTGTGTGCAAAATCAGATATTATCTGAAGCAACACTGTTTGCTTCAGTGGTGATAGTACTTTCATAGCACTAGTCATAGTAGTTTTCCCTTAATGATGAATACATGTGTAATAAAGGAGTCAAGTTAAAGAAAGCACTAAAAGTTGAGACATTCTGTGGGTGTTCATCATTTCTGACTCAGCTGCAAAAACATATTTTAGTGCTGACTATTATTCAACATTTGTCATTTCAGGAACTTCACTTAATTTTAGTAAGCGATTTGTCCTGGTCAAGGTCACAGAGGATCTAGAGCCTATCCTGGAAACACTGGGCGTGAGGCACGGATACATCCCCTGAATGGGACAGCAGGCCAATACAGGCCATCACACACACATGCACACACACACACACACACACACACACACACACACAATACATTTGTAATTCTCTTTTAGGATTTTTTTCCAGTTGTTATCGTAGTTAAACGGTAAAAGAGTGATCTACCTACACACTAGCCCCACCTCAATCGCAGTAACCCAGACGAAATCTTTCCATTTTTATGTATTTATATTCCTATTTTCATACCTAAGAGCAATCTAACTAAGCTAATTCACACACTGGCATGATTTTAGTAGGTGGGAGGAAACCAGAGAAGCTGAAAGAAACCCAGACACACAGAGAAGAAACACAGGATCTGCACACTGACAATAAACCAGGCTCTGGATTGAACCAAACACTGAACCCTGGATCTGTGACAGCAGCACTACCTGCTGTGCAACTGAACTCTTTTAACCTTAATATTTACATTTACGCCATTTGGCAGATGCCATAGTCCAGAGCGACTTACACAAGTGTCTTTGAAGTTTCTATTAATGAATACATCAATACTGGCTCACTAGACTAAGAATACCATCAATGTAAAACTCTGTTCGGAGATCGTATAGCAAGAAGAGCACAATTTTGTTATTGTATTTGTTTACAAAAAGTGCTAGCAAGTGCCGTTACCCTTCAGCCTTCAATATTTTTAAGAGGGTTACTTAAATCAGACCAGACACAACTCTGCTTCATTACCCCTTACATAAATCTCCTCTGAATAATTCACACATGGTTGTTTTTACACATTTCATATATTATGGTTCGCACATTTTTTCACGAGTAGTTAAGCGGTTAATGTGTTTATTTTCACATTTTCTAATTATTTTCACACCTGATTCCTTTCATGAGCAATGGATTAAATTTCGATGAGTTGCGTTTTTTTATTTTATTTTTTTAAATTACATTCGATTTTTTTTCCCCACACGATGATTAAAGTTTTTACACGTTCATGTTTTTTTTAAATGGTTTCATTTTTCATATGTGATTTTCTCACATTGATATTTACATGATTACATAGCATGATGTCTCTTGTTTATTTGAGTAGTCGTGCACCAGTTCAGAGTTTCCTGTCGCACTGCGTAAAAATGTGAAGGCTCTGGCACACGCTTCCACATGGATTTCACATGCGAATAATCACATGATTTACATGTGTGAGTTTTAGATGCTTTCCCTGTTGTTCCACATGTGTTTCACAAGACGTGTTTTTTTTTACTTTTATGTGAATTTCTTTTTTTGTCATTTGGGTATTTTCACATTTAAATGTAGCGCATGTTATTTATTTATTTATTTATTTATTTATTCATTCATTCATTCATTCATTCATTTATTTATTTATTTTCACATTTTCACATTTTCACATTTTCCCTCGTCTGGCTTTATTAATGAAAAAAATAATACTTTAATTTTTTTTAGGCGTGTTTCAATATTAATACGATGTGTTCAGTTCAATTCAATATATAATGTGTTATAAATTTATTATTTGAATAATTACATGCAAGATATGGCTTTGTGATGTGAACTCATTCAAACAGGACAACGTGACGCTGTCATCATCATCATCATCATCATCATCATCATCATCATAATAATCTATGTGAATGTGATTTCATTTACAGTGAAATATCTTGACCACCTTTGGACCACAAGTTAAAAACACGGTACCCTTTTAATGTATTTCTCTTTCTTTCTTTTTCTCTTTTCCTTTCATTTAATGGTGACTCATAAACCAGGTGCTCTAATTTGACCACAAGAACAATCCCACGTAAATAATCACCCCACTGTCTGTTCTGATATCACACAGTGCTGAGCGTATTCCTGATCGATAGTAACACCAGCGCGTGGGCGACTACAGCGCAGAGTCTCGGCGTCTTCATGAGAACAAGGAAATAAAATGCTGTATTTGGGGAAATGGCTTTAGCAGACGTTTAGGAGAGAGACACAATCCCAGGCTTCAGGGAGGGAGAAGAGAAAGACGGCAGAAGATCATCATTCGGTCTGCACCCTCACTGTGATGCGCCAGGAACAAACACAGCTGAGGTGAGTACACACAGAATTCTCGATTAATTATTGTGATTAGCTGGAATAGGGACACTTGCTACACACACGGTTTGGTTTAATATGTGGAATTGCTCCCTCATGGTATGGCGCATGTGGTAAATGAGTACAGTCTGTGGGCCTGTTCTTATTCAGCACACAACCTTAATGTTCCCAGCAAGCAACAGGATGTGTGACCTGAAGTTTAGGGCACAAAGAAGGTGAAAGGGATTAAAATGAAAGGCTTATATAGTGTAGATTAATTGTGAACGGCCATAGCTAAAAGAAATCTTGAACGTGCTTTGAGTTCAGTGTGAACGCTAACAGAAATCAGCACATTGATATCCAATAATCCTCATCTCTAGGATTTTGTTTCCAGCCAACTAATGCTGAAGAACAAAATAGGAGACAAAACCTGAACATGTCTGTCAAAACTAGTGTTGCAGAAATTACATTATACCTTTTGTTGAAATGGTTTATATTTTAAAAGCAATGACCAAACTTAAGGGTTCTCTGTGGATCTCACATTTAACTCTAACACCCATGTCTGCTGCTTTATCAAACTAAATCATCAAAAGCTGGAATAAAAACAAGAAAAAAAGGGAGAAAAAATCCCTGAACAGGTTGTGAAGATTATTTGCCAAATTGTATTTAAAAAAAATAAATAAATAAAATGCAATTTAAGATGCTTAGAACAGCCACTAGACCACTGATAAGAAATAAAGAAAATAATAATTCTAATAATAATAATAATAATAATAAGTGAGAATTACATTGCAATCTAAACATCAAAATTTGTAATAGCATTTTTAGCATAGTAAAAATTATATTACTTTTTTATTAAATTAATTATAATTTTTACTCAAGTATACATATAGGCATATACAGTACATATTCATGTGTATATTTAATTATTTATTTGTTTATGAATTTTAAGATCCATATAAATGCTTCAATTTAAACACTGAATGCTGTACTGACTTTTATGCTTATCTTCTTCATTTTTTAATCAACCCTATTTTTAAGAACATTTTTACTAATATATTTTAATAATTCAATACGTATGTCATATATATATATATATATATATATATATATATATATGTTCTATATGTCTTAGACTCTTGGAATGTGTTACAGATGTTGGGTTTTACAACGGGACAGTAATCCATGAAGCGTGGTTCTCCGTCATCCATCTTAATATTGCTGTGTATATTTGACTTTTTAATCAGGAGCTGTATGAAGAGCGGCCTCGATCTGATATGGGACAGGATATTAATAAGTTTTCATAAACATCACGATATATGATGTTTACTAAAATCTAATCGTCTTTATATCTCCTATATATCTCATGGTAAATGCATCTATCTATCTATCTATCTATCTATCTATCTATCTATCTATCTATCTATCTATCTATCTATCTATCTATCTATCTATCTATCTATAAGTTTGAAAGCATCAGATGTTCTGTCTGAAACTATAGAAGAGTGAATTTAACCAAATGTTGCTGATATTTAGAAAGCTTTGAAGGGTTGGTGTATGTACAGTTGTCATTTTTGCCTGAAGATTGACTGCAAAAATTTAATTGTCTAAAAAATATTTACCAATAAATTATTTCAGAAAAAAATATTATATTTATATATAGTTATATATTGTTTATTTTTTCTGGTTTCTATATAAAAATTTGGACATATAGTAATTAATGAAGAATACATATATTTACTATAAAAAAAAATTAATAAAACATTTTTATCTGAATGTTTCTGGTATTTAATCTATGTAAAATAAAAGTTTTGATTATTAATAATAATAATAATAATAATAATAATAATAATAATAATAATAATAATAATAATAGTAGTAGTATTTTGATAGAAGGTTATATTATATTATTATATAATAACGAGGGAAATAAAGATAGAAAGCTTTTGAGTTATATTGTTAATATATTACATTCTGACGTGACAAGGCAGCTTGTGTACACATTTTGCTGTAAATCCTGCCTAATAATAATAATAATAAGAAGAAGAAGAAGAAGATGAAGAAGATGAAGAAGAAGAAGAAGAAGAAGAAGAAGAAGAAGAAGAAGACCCCAATAAAAATATGTAACATATTTATTTATATTGTTCATGAGAAGTAAGTCCCAGGGTGGCTGCCAAATTCTTTTAGTAACTGATGATTAATGTTTTAATCGTATAAGTTAAACTGTAATGAGCATGAAATTGAGGAAATATTTTCTCTATAAATGTCACACACCCGGCAGCCGAGAGTCATCATCAATACCACTCAACTGCTCCGTTATAAAAGCCAGCAGTCCCAGGCTCGGGTTCGGGTCCTTGCCCACACTGGCATTAAGCAGCTTTGTAGTCACATCTTTATGCTGTCTGTCAAACAATACCGCTAACTCCAGTGCCCACAGGCAGCCATTACTCATGATGCAGCAATAGGTAATTACATCACCAGAGATTTCTTCTTTTTTGCTTCCCCACCATACTGCTTTAATAAGGCCAATCAATTTGAAAAGTGGAGTCAACTTTTTTATGATTTAATGGCTTCCTTCTCTCTTTTGGTGCCTATAGTCCCTTAGTGTAAGTCCCCGTGATGTCGAGCGAGGGACATTCCTTCCAATAGCCGACTAATGGATTCTCAATGTGGAGGTAGAACTTCATCAGAAAATCCAATCTCGAGACGGCTGTCTTTCTGAAGGCACCCTTTTGAACATATGCTTCATTCATGCGTCTGCCAGTCTTGAGCAAAATAAACTTCAACTGATTAGATATGATATTATTCTGCCTAAAAATATTGCATTTAGATGTTATATATTAAAAGTCTGGAAGTCATCAAATGTTGTTTTTTTTTTCTTCAGTAATCATTAGCATCTCCAATGGAAAAGAAGAAGAAATAACCACATGAAAGAATTTTTAAATGCTGAAGTGCTCAGCTTTCGTGTCATTATTATAATCATAAACGATGCACTATTTATTGGAGAGTGTCCCACGTTCCAGGCATTCAGAGGACACTGTTTATTAAATCAGCACTTGAAATAGCAGACAAACTGCATACCGTTTTTTATTTTGTTATTTTTTAGCATTTAAAAAATAAAAAAATAATGATGGATAAAAGTGATGGTTGTTGCTCAACCTTTTGAGACCATCATTGCAATCAAGTGATTTCTGTAGCTCTCAGTGAGAATTCTGCACCTGTCCATAGGTATTTTGGCCCACTCCTTGTGAGCAAACTGCCCCAGCTGTCTCAGGTTCGAAGGGTACCTTCTCCAGACTGCAAGTTTCTGCCAAATGCTTCTGTTTACCCACAATTCAAAAGCAATGTCTGATTTTCATTTGTCAATTTTTTTATTTATTTTAACTTTTGTCAGTTTCAAGTTATTTCACTGACCATTGTGGGTTTCCTTTTTCTTTAATGGAAGGGTACCAACAATTTTGTCTACACGTGTATATCGAAACGGTTTGACATCATACGACTTCAGAAGACTTTTTCCTCGCACAGCTGATGATGATGATGATGATGGAAATGTGTTGTTTCTTTCGAAGCTTTGTGGCCTACACTGAACTTTTTCTTCATCTAGAATAGAGCAGGAGTCTGGTTTAAATACTATGCCGTATATCTAAATGGTAGTATATGTGATTTAACGATAGAATATATGAATTTTTGAATAGTATCGCAGTCCAATATTCCATCAAAAGTAATTCCTGTGTAAAAGATATGATTATCAATACGCTTTAAAGTCAATGAAAAGTAATAGTAAAGGGCATATGAATAGTTTTGGTAATTATATCTGTGTCAGATTTAAACCTGAAGTGGGCGTGGCTTTAACCAGAAAAAATCATGTTCATTTATTTACGGATTTTATATGTGTGTAAGACTGTTACTTTATCTCACCCATGCAGTTATTATTTTTGTTTCAAAGTGTACAAAAATATCTAGTAACCTAATCTGAACCACCTCAACCCTGACCAGGCTGCTAAGCATGACTGAATAAACACTATAAATGCTTTGCCTTTAGTGTGTTGTAGGTACACTGACCTCTTGTCTATGAGAAAATAAAAACCTCCTGTGCATGTGATTTTATTCTTGCACGTCTCAGAGGATCCCGGACCCAGTGCACACCCCTTTTCTCAACCAGGTCCCATGTGAACCTTTCTGGCAAGCATTCTAAAAAATGAATAGTGTGCTGATATTTCCATATGTTCATTCGTTCACATCCCTAGTATATATGAATCTTGCCTTGGTAATAAGCTTCTAAAGTTTTAATCGGCTTGTATTATAAGCGTTTGCTTGCATGCCAAATAATTATACACACATCAGTGGTGCAGTAATGGTATGTTTGGTCAAGGTGGAAGGGAAGAGCTTGGATTATTTCATTTCCTGTGAGTGTGCACATTACAGACTACAAATACACCATCTTCGAAGGAGGAAAAAAATACACAATGTTTGTATATTATAATAAAGTAGTAATTAAATTAGTTCCAGTCCACTTGTACTCTAACATTAACTGTAAAATGTATGTTATTGGGTCTAAATCTGCTTTACAAAGCTAATATTTGACTGATCAGATCTATGAGATGTAATATACATGTCAGCTGATTATAGTCTAAAGCAGCATCACTATATATGCATCTGGCATGTGAAATAAAAATAAGCTCCATCAAATGAAAGTGTAATGGCTTGTGAGGAATGAGCCAAGCTAAAATGGTTAGTTTCGCCCGGCGTGCTGTCAGTCAAATTTAGATGCAACCAACAGAACTCAGTGACCTCTGCATTTTTCACTGGCTGGGGTCACGCACACACTCACACACTCACATTGCTCAAGGGAGCCTTTTAAACTGGCCTTTCCCTCTCCTTACAGTGGGAAGCAAGACTCTGGAGCATTTCCCTACACGGTTCCACAACAATCCCATCAGCCCCTAATCAGGCCTGGACCCACAAAGCAGCTCCATCCTCAGCCCACCTCCATCCACATGCTCAGGCAATGACGCAGCCGCTGGACAATGGAAGGATATCGAAATGCGTTGGTGTCTCCATGAAAGTCCCCACAATCGTCTGCCAGCTTTGGCCGCGAGGTGAACAGAGGATGCTGGAAGGGTTAAGAATGTGCTGGCTTCAGTTTCTCATACAGCGCCTTGCATAAGCATTCACCCCACCCCCGGAACTTTTCCGTATTTTATATCGTTACACCCTGCAAATGAAAAAGAACGAATTGTATTTTAAGAATTGTAAGAATGAATTATGAAGCCTGTAATTTGTAGTTTAATACATTTAATATATATATTTTTTGCATAAGTTTTCATCCTATCTGTGTGAAATTTTTTAATTAGTTAAATGAAGGCTACCTGTGTGCTATTAAAGTGTCACATGATCTCACCTGTTACTGACCCCTTAGCATGTCTGAGAACATAATTTTCAGCATCTTGAATTTTCAAAGAGCTATAAAATTTCATCTAATTCCAAGCTCCAAGTCAAAAACAAATCCTGAACGTTGAACAATCCCATGGAATACCATTAAATCCATTATTAAATTAGGAAATAATATGGCACAACCATGACACTACCTAGATGAGGACATATTAGCCAGAGAAGAAACCAGGATCCCCTTTTGATATTATGGA